>NC_068365.1:65675500-65867101 GCF_020536995.1 Dreissena polymorpha | reverse complement strand
ATAGCTTAACACACGTTTTGCTTCTATACCATATCAGAAACATAACTTTTATTATTATACCCCCAGTACCATTGGTAATGGGGGCTATATAGGAGTCACTTTGTCTGTCTGTCGGTCTGTCTGTCCCGCTTGTCCGGGCCATAACTATGTCGTTCATCAAGGGATTTTGAAATCATTTTGCACATATGTTCACCATCATTGGACGGTGTGTCGCGCGAAAGAATTACGTCAATATCTCCAAGGTCAAGGTCACACTTTGAGGTCAAAGGTCAAAAATGGCCATAAATGAGCTTGTCCGGGCCATAACTATGTTGTTCATCAAGGGATTTTGAAATCATTTGGCACATTTGTTCACCATCATTGGACAGTGTGTCGCGCGAAAGAATTACGTCAATATCTCCAAGGTCAAGGTCACACTTTGAGGTCAAAGGTCACAAATGGCCATAAATGAGCTTGTCCGGGCCATAACTATGTTGTTCATCAAGGGATTTTGAAATCATTTGGCACTTATGTTCACCATCATTGGACAGTGTGTCGCGCGAAAGAATTACGTCAATATCTCCAAGGTCAAGGTCACACTTTGAGGTCAAAGATCAAAAATGGCCATAAATGAGCTTGTCCCGGCCATAACTATGTCGTTCATCAAGGGATTTTGAAATCATTTGGCACATATGTTCACCATCATTGGACGGTGTGTCGCGCGAAAGAATTACGTCAATATCTCCAAGGTCAAGGTCACACTTTGAGGTCAAAGGTCAAAAATGGCCATAAATGACCTTGTCCGGGCCTTAGCTATGTTGTTCATTGCCATAAATAAGCTTCTCTTGTTTTGTGAGACAGCATGCAAAAATATTCTGTGTCAATGCAGAAGGTGGGGGTATACGTCACGTCAGTGACAAAGCTCTAGTTATATAATATTGTCAATGGGACACAGTAATATTAATTTCTATATGGATGAAATGTATATGAAGTGCTGCATGTACACTTCTGATAATGGTTGTGTTAAAGCGGAAATTCAACTGTTTTGGTAATTGAGCAAAATTGAAAAAAAAATGTTTGAAATATGCACATTTTTATTTGTAGTTATGATATTTGCGAGGAAACAGTAATACTGAACATTTATCATGCTATACACTATCCATTATATGCACATTTTCGTTGTAGTTATGATATTTGCGAGGAAACAGTAATACTAAACATTTATCATGCTATACAATATCCATTATATGACAATTTCAAAACCTGAAAATTTAAAGGTTCTGTTGTTATTGTTATATTTTGTGACATGGTCAGTGGTTCGATTTATTTTTTAATTTTTTTTATTAGCTCGACTTTTATATATAGTGGAGCTATGGACCTACTCACCCCGGTGTCGGCATTAGCGTGAGCGTGAGCGTTGGAATGTTAAAGTTTGTGTACCACCTCAAATATTTTCTATGTCCATTGACATATTGCTTTTATATTTGCATACTTCTTTACCAACATGACCCCAATCTATAAACAAGAGCAGACAACTGTAAAAAGCATTTTGTAAGAATTATGCCCCTTTCTCCACTAAGAATATGCATATTATTGATAAATCTTGTTAAAGTTTGCATACAAACTCAAATATTTTCTTTGTCCCTTGACATATTGCGTTTCATATTTGCATACTTTTGACCAACATACCCCAACCTTTAAACAAGAGCAGGCAACTGTAACAAGCTTTTTTAAGAATTATGGCCCCTTTTTATGTCCCCCAGTCTATACTGGGGGGCATATTGGTTTTTTTCCCTGGCTGTTTGTTGTGGGTTGCACATATAACATTCAGGCCATAACCTTTGTTAAAGTTACGTACCACCGCAATATTTTCTATGTCCCTTGACATATTGCCTTTCATATTTTGAATACTTCTTTACCACATGAACCAGATCTATAAACAAGAGCAGACAGCTGTAAACCACCATTTTGTAAGAATTATGTTCCCTTTTTATACTTAAAAAACATTGAAAATTTGGTAAGTTTTGTGTTTAGGTTCTCCTTCATTCCTAAAGTATCAAAGCTATTGCTTTCTTACTTGCAAACACTTACTTACTTTAAGATGGGCACTGTGCAGGCAAAGTTGTGTAACTCTGAATGGCATTATGTCAGAAATTATGGCCCCTTTTATATTAGAAAATTGAAAAATTTGGTAAGTTTTGATTTTTGTTCCACTTAACTCCTAAACTATCATAGCTATTGCTTCAGAATTGGAACACTTGCTAATTATCATAAGGGGACTGAACAGGAAAAGTTGCATTACTCTGGTTGGCATGTTGATAGGAATTATGGCCCTTTTTTGACTTAGTAACTTTGAATATTTGTTAAATTTTGTGTTTAGATCCACTTTACTTCTAAAGTATCAAGTCTTTGGCTTTTAAACTATCACCTTACTATCTTATTAGTTCTTTTATGTCTTGACAAATGTTCAATAGGTTTGGAAAATATACCTCTATAAATGTACAACTTCTTTAAACATAAGCAATCATGCAATATGTTTCATTTATGCTCCTCTTCCAGTTAGAATATGACTATATTACCTTGACCTTAGTGACCCATGATGGCTTACGTAAAACTGTAAAGCACTCAAATAGTCGAGCGCGCTGTCTTCTGACAGCTCTTGTTCTTGTTTTATACTTGAGCTTTTTGGGTCCGATGTTTGTATATATCAATTAAAGCATATAATGACAACTTCAAAACATGCCAAAATCTGTGAACAAGTCCCATTAACCTTTTGACTTCAATTGACATTTATGTAAGTAATTTCATCAATATGTAGTTCTTCATTTATTTAATTAGCTAAAAGTGCATATTGGATTGATAAATGATTATATAACACATGTCAGAAAAAGACTGTCATTCCCCTAAATAATGGGCAGTCATTTTACCGTTTAAATAATTAATGCTTTAAAAAACAAACTGTGGACAAGTCTTATTTTCCCTTCAGGATGTCATACGGTTTAGTACTCTTTGACTGTGATGGAACAACGGCCGTTGTTCAAAGGCGTCAACTTCAAGATGATGCAACTGTGGGGACAGCGATGTCATCTGAAAGCAGCTGGGAACCACCTTTGTGAAATCTTACAGCTTGCAGGTGGGTTCTCAGTCCCTGCTTGTCATTCATTCAGGATAGAAGTGGTACAATGTATTAATACAGCAATGTGCATGCTTCCATTTAGGCATTTCTACCGACCCTTCTCTATCTTCTTTAATTGATGGTAGTTATCATTCTGTCTAGCGGAAATGTATTTTGCAAATTTGCAAAACTTGCAAATTAAAAAAAATCGAGCAGGACTCAGTTTTAACAATGTATAAGTTTGTTTTTTGTTGTTTTTTTTCACAGAATAAGAAGTCTTTGGAGTCAAATTATTGGTTTCTATAAGTTGATTAAGGATTGGGAAAATATAAAAATCAACCAAAATATAGAATATCAACTGAAAAGGTGGCTATCTTCCAGAACAAAAGAATATAATACAGATACTGATATGTTCCAATAGTACAATATTAATAACGATGCAAATATCAATACTTTACCACATCAATTAAAGAGAATCTACTATTAATTGATTTTGTCTTAATAATAATAAAATGTACATATTTATGAATGATTATGTAGAAAACAAGTCCTGTCATGTTAGAAAAAACCCTTGTCACATCATGTTATAGATTAGAGGATGATAGAGGGTGGGGGCATCAGTGCATCTCAGACATTTCTGTTTTATACATTTTTAAGAAATAATTCCATGGATCCATCTTAATTTTAGACTTACGACAAAACATGCAAACATCTGTGAACAAGTCCCTTATTAAGGGAGATTATGATTATGCCTTGCGCAATAACTAAGCTGTGCTGATAGATTCATTATACCAATATGTGAAGATAATTATACCCCCACAAACAAAGTTTAGGGGGGTATATAGGAGGGTGAGATTGTCGTCTGTCGGTCGGTCCGTATTAAGTGTCCGCTCTCTAATTTCGAGTTGTTTTCATCCGATCTTCACCAAACTTGGTCAGAAGTTTATCTAGATGATGCTCTAGGTCAAGTTCGAATATGGGTCATTCTGGGTCAAAAACTAGGTCACGGGGTCAATAAGTGCGTATTCGGTGTCAATGCGGCGTGTGGGGTATTGCATCTTAGTGACAAAGCTCTAGTTAATTATTTATTATGCTTGCCCGCTTCGTCTGTCCGTGCATCCGTCTGTCTGTCCTTCGGCACAATTTTTGTCACGGCTATTTCTCAGCAACTAACCGGAATTCAATGAAACTTTACGGGAAGCTCTCACTACCAAGAGGAGATGTTCATATATCAGCCAGTTCTGGTCGGATGATTTTTCACAGAGTTATGGCCCTTTGCAATTTTCCATTAACTGTACATATAGTGCAATGCTTGTCCGGGCTATTTCTCAGCAACTAATGACCGGAATTCAATGAAACATTATGGGAAGCTTCACTACCAAGAGGATATGTGCATAATTTCAGCCGATTATGGTCGGATGATTTTTCACAGTGGTCCTTTGAAATTTTCTATAAACTGTACATATAGTGCAATTATTGTCCGGGCTATATCTCCCCAACTACTGACTGGAATTCAATGAAGCTTTATGGGAAGCTTAACTACCTTGAGCAGATGCGCATGTTATTAGTGGGTTCTGGTCAGATGATTTATTTAGAGAGTTATGGTCCTTTGAAATTTTTAAGTTGCTAAACCATCCATCGTATTATTTTGTCCAAAGTTATGCCCCTCAAGACGTTTCTTTAATCTAAATATATATTGAAATATTGTGACCAAAAAAAAACTTTGGAGAGCATCACCCGTCTCAGTCGGTTTCTTGTTTATCCATGTTTGTCATGTTTATTACTGTTTTACATAATCACATTAATCATTCAAAGCATGGCGTAAAAAAAATATTATATTATTTTAGACACAAAGGATGCACTAGACCAATGGGAGCGAGTGTGGTCAAACAACATCAAGGAGCAAGATGATTGACCAAAAGAGGGACAGTGGAGAAACTAGTGGATTTCTTGACCAGCAGGTACATTGTGTTATCATTATTTTGTATAACATTGCAGCTATTGGGCAGAAAAAAGATTTTTATATTAATGTTTTTATGCCCGGCCATTAAACCAAAAATGGTGATGAGGAACTAAGAAATACCCCTGTCCGTCCACGTGTTTCTCCCTGCGTCCAATTGTCAGAACTTTCGAATGACCATAACTTGAAAAGTAATATTGACTTGAAACGTCATAAGCTGAAAGATATCATTGAGTGGAAGTACACAGCAAATGTGTATTTTTGTAGTTTTTTTTTACATTAGATTCATTAGGATGTCTTGGTCAGTTTAGAGTTGTACCCTTAAATTGATACAACCTGAAGGATGTTTTCAATCGGCAGTGGATTTCAATTCATTGCATTTTCTTGTTATCATCTTGAAACCCTCACATAAAATGGTTTTTACCAAACCATTCTAAAAAATTTACTTGGCTATGGGGAATGATTATATGCGAAAAGCCGTATAGTTATAACGGTGCATATCAAATTGTGTGTCAAATTGAATTTTAAAATTTCTTCATGCATAAAGGTTAGTGCCAGTTTAATATTGTAAAGCTACATGTACATTTGTGTGTCACATATGTGAACTGCCCATTCTGGGAGACATTACTTGTCTATGATGGCCTTTTGTTATACAACATGTTCTGTCTTTTTTTCTTTCAGAATCTTCCACCATTTGTTCTTTTGGACCCAGTAACTGTTGTAACCGACTCGGTTGTTCCCGAACACTCTGGGAAACGTAAGAAGTCATCTCCAAAACAACAAATCAGAAAACGAAAGGTATGCACATGATTGCACATTAATTGTTTCCATACGCCGATAACAAAACCACATGGCTTCCACTGTACTTCCTAAAATTGGTCATACACCGAAAATAGCAACCCGTGATGTAGGCTGTAGGTTAAATTACGCTTCAATCAATACTGCTTTCTGCAGACTCAATGTGTTTTGCACACGTCTCGATCAGTCTTAACTCCGCCTCCTTTCCAATACGATTGGCGCAGGCTCACAGTAGACACTTGTGTATTAAAACCAACTTAATTACATGAACATAACATTTGTATATATGTTTAGGTTCTAGTTAAATCCTATTGGCAATTCTAGCCTTTTTTACAAAATGATTTTAACTCAATTAATTTTATATGCCCAAACAACACTTTTTCCCTTGAAATTGTCTTTAAAGTCAAACTCAGCTTTCCTTTCATCTGCCATTTTGATAACTATTATAAAGCCGACAAGAAGAATAATTACCCGAAAGAGAATTGGGGATGTTTAAAAGCCGGTCGTCTAACTTATCAGAATGCTGTTACGTAATTTTTTTTTGATCATTATTACTTTTGTTAATAATAACATCAATTATCATTTTTATTAATTAATTGTATTTTTTTTCTTCATATTTTCCATAAGCTTCATCTTAAATTTTATAGTATGACATGCAAAAGTAGATCTTGCGGACTCCCATGTAACAACGCTACTCCGTATAATAGACTATTTATGATGCTATTTTTACTATAAATTTATTTTTACTAAACACCGATTTGTTTTGTTTAACCTTGATATCATTATTTCGGATGGCTTTTTTGGACAAAATGTCGATACATTTTGTAGAATTTCCGTACTGGTATGTTGAAAACTCATTACAATAAGGGGATTGCGTATTGTTGCAGCACTAGCATATAGGGATCGGACTGTCTGTCCGTCTGAAATTCCGTCACACTTTGCGTTTCGGTTTCGAAAAATGTGGAAAAACACTTTGCGTTTAGGTTTAGAAACATGTGGAAAAGGGGGCATATGTCATCCTATGGTGACAAGCCTTGTTTATTTATTGTATTTGCTGTTCAGAAGGCATAGAGATATTGTTTTGGCATTATGTGTCTGTTATTCTGTGGTCCGTCACACTTTTGTATTTCTGGAGCTATTTTAAGTAATTCAGGATTTGAATTTTATGGAATTTAAAAAAAATAAAGGGGTAATTATTATGTGTGGAATGTTTGAAAATGCACATTGAAGATCCATCAGATTGACTAAGACTACTAAGTAACACAGAGCTTTAGTTAATTAATTTAATGAAATTGAGCTATGCTCATAATATTCTGGTCAGGGTATGTCAATACTTGGAATTTGCTTGTTTTACATAGAATTTTGAGTTGTAAGTGAAGACCATTACTAAAAAAAATAGCTTCACTTGATTAAAAGTGGAGTTTTGTTTGACAGTCTGCATTGGGTAACCTTTTTGTTGAAGTCAATTCTCAGACTTTTTTGGTTCAAATTTAGTATGCATGTTTACTATTAACACAGGAGCACAGTTCACAATGGGCAGATAAGCCTAAATTTATTTTTGTTGTAGTAATGACCCTTCGACTTAGAAACTTCATTTTTGATTTATCTTTTTGTTAAGGTCATTTTCTAAAAAACTGTCAAGGGTATTTGGTTTAAATTTTGCATGTTAACTGTCACAAATGGAACCCATTTTAGCAGGGCAGATAACCCTATATATAATTTTGTCAAAGGAATGCCCAATTTTAACATGCAGTAAATTGTGGACGAGCATATTGTGTTGACTTTGTCTGTAAATGTGCATGTGTGGTGGAGGGCGTAAAGCTCTCACACCAATATCAGTCCCTGTATTGTTCTGAAAGCCATGCACCTATGTTTACTGTCAATATTAAAATCATCTTCAAAAAATATGATATGAACCATTTTCACTTTAAATTATGTTTCTTATAGAATGAAAAAATCCCTAACCCAAGACCCAAGAAAGTGACCCCTAAACCGAAAGCTGCATCGACTCCGAAGGCAACTCGAAAAGGGGCATCACATCCACAAGATGCCTCAACTCCGAAAGAGGCAACAATATTATTGGTAAGTGCAAGCATATGGTTAAGTGGGGGTGGTGGGGGTTGGCATCAGATATAAAATATTGAAAGATTAATATTCACTTTTATGTTACCTTAAGCAGGGTTCATACAGACCTTAAAAAGTGCCTAAAAACAATCTGGAGTGCTTAAAAGAGCTTATTTTCAAAGATTGCCTTGAAAAGTGCTTCGTAAGTCATTTAATTTGGTTAGAAAAGTGCTTTAACACAATTAAAAGTGTTGAAAACCATATTCATTCTTTCCAAGCTTTCAGCTCATTTTGTGCATATCGATCCGATGATATTGATTGCTCCTCCTTTCTGAGGAGATACCCACTGTTTGTTTAAAGTCGTTCTGGTACTGGTTTTGACGGGAATTATGCAGCTGATGCTTCATAATTAAATAAGCACAACTATGTTTAATGACATTGAGTTGTTATGTATGTTCAAATACATCTTTGTAAGCATTGTCATAAAAAGTACTTAAAGACATTTCAAAGTTGCAAATAGGAAAAGTGCTTGAATTTCACTTTTTTTACCTTGAAAAGTGCTTAAAAAGTGCTTAAATTCCATTTGGAAATGTTTGTATGAACCCTGTTTAGGTGAACATGAGCTCACGGTTATTGTTGTCAGTATGTCTGGTTTATATTAATTGTTAGAAAAAAAGAATGTGAACAATCACAATGTTGCAAACCATATATATTGATCTATAATGTATACTTGTTTTGTTTACTGTTTGTTCGAGGTAAAATGTTTCTTAGAATATGGACCTTTTTATGTTGTAAAAGTTAGTCTCCACTAGGGAGTAATGTGTTCTCCATATCTATATAGTAAAAAATTATAATATAGTAAAAAATATCCTAAACCACAAGGGCTAGAGAATAAATATTTTGCATGAAATATTATCTGGTGAAAGGTTACCAAGATTGTACATGTTGTGCCTTTTTTGTCAAAATTAGCCCTGCCCATTTGTTTTTCTTTAATGTATACATTTCAATCACAAGGCCTAGAGAATAAATATTTTGCATTGGAACTTTGTGTAGGGCACCTTTTCTTATGGTCTTGCAGTCCAAATTCTCATGAAAAAGTATACGAGTCCCTGTGAGATTTTAATTTTAGATTGGTTTGAATTAAGGTTATTGGCCAAGGACCGTCAGGGGCATCTTGTTAACAAATTAAAATGAAAGTTGTAAAACAGTTTAATCGAAGCTTAAGATATACATGTTTGATTTCAGGGCTCCAATGGAAGACAATTGAATGTCCTGAGTCAAACAGACGTCTACAACGGCCCAGGAGCAAAACCTAACCGAGCCCCTGTCCATGTGGCTGACCTGAGCCAGGACCAACAGGAGCTGTTGGCAAGTCATATCAACAGCCAACATTGCCACAAAGCAACGATGACTGAGCCTGCAATGACTTTTCTTACTGCAGAAGAGGTAGCAGGCTACGTTTGCATAAACTATGTGGGTAAAAAGCTTGATGGTTTTGAAAAGAAACTTGACTCATTTGAGAGTGTAGTACGAAGTGTTGAGAAACAGTTACGAAGGTTGGTGGCCTGTGAAGTTCTAGAGGCTGTTTCTGGTGATGTAACTGTTCCTGATGCGTTTGATGTCAATGATGCGCCTGTCAGTGCTTGTGACGTAAATGATAATTCTGTTGTGTCTTTAAGTGATGCTGTTTGTCATGATGTTGTGTCTATTGGGCATGACAGTATTTGTTTGTCTGGCGGCAGTGTTGTTAGTAATGGTGTCATGACTGTAGCTGGGTGTGAAACTAGTTGTAGAGCAAATCCAGATGCATCTATTGCTGGCAGTCTTGTAGGTCATGATAGTTTGTATGTAGCAGGTGGGTTTGCAGGGTATCATAGTGTGTCTGAAGCAGGTGGGTTTGCAGGTCGAGATGGTCTGTCCATAGGAGGTGGTGTTATAGGTACAGGTGGTTTTTCTGTAGGAGGTAGTGTTGTAGGTCGAGATGGTCTGTCCATAGGAGGTGGTGTTGTAGATACAGGTGTTTTTTCTTTAGTTGGTGGTGTTGTAGGTGGAGATGGTCTGTCCATAGGAGGTGGTGTTGTAGGTACAGGTGGTTTTTCTGTAGGAGATGGTGTTGTAGGTCGAGATGGTCTGTCCATGAAAGGTGGTGTTGTAGGTACAGGTGGTTTTTCTGTGGGAGGTGGTGTTGTAGGTGGAGATGATCTGTCCATAGGAGGTGGTGTTGTATGTACAGGTGGTTTGTCTGTAGGAGGTGGTGTTGTAGGAAGAACTGAATTGTCTGCAGGAGGTGCAGTTGTAGGTAGAAATGGTTTGTCTGCAGAAGGTGGAGTTGAAGGTCGAGATGGTCTGTCTATAGGAGGTGGTGTTGTAGGTACAGGTGGTTTGTCTGTAGGAGGTGGTGTTGTAGGTAGAACTGGTTTGTCTGCAGGAGGTGCAGTTGTAGGTCGAGATGGTCTGTCCATAGGAGGTGGTGTTGTAGGTACAGGTGGTTTTTCTGTAGGAGGTGGTGGTGTAGGTAGAAATGGTTTGTCTTCAGGGGATGGAGTTGTAGGTAGAAATGGTTTGTCAGCAGGAGATGGAGTTGTAGGTAGAAATGGTTTGTCTGCAGGAGGTGGAGTTGTAGATAGAAATGGTTTGTCTTCAGGAGGTGGAGTTGTAGGTAGAAATGGTTTGTCTGCAGGAGGTGGAGTTGTAGGTAGAAATGGTTTGTCTTCAGGAGATAGAGTTGTAGGTAGAAATGGTTTGTGTGCAGGAGGTGGAGTTGTAGGTAGAAATGGTTTGTCTGCAGGAGGTGGAGTTGTAGATAGAAATGGTTTGTCTGCAGGAGATGGAGTTGTAGGTAGAAATGGTTTGTCTGCAGGAGATGGAGTTGTAGGTAGAAATGGTTTGTCTGCAGGAGATGGAGTTGTAGGTAGAAATGGTTTGTCTGCAGGAGGTGCAGTTGTAGGTAGAAATGGTTTGTCTGCAGGAGGTGGAGTTGTAGGTAGAAATGGTTTGTCTTCAGGAGATGGAGTTGTAGGTAGAAATGGTTTGTCTTCAGGAGGTGGAGTTGTAGGTAGAAATGGTTTGTCTTCAGGAGGTGGAGTTGTAGGTAGAAATGGTTTGTCTTCAGGAGATGGAGTTGTAAGTAGAAATGGTTTGTCTGCAGGAGATGGAGTTGTAGGTAGAAATGGTTTGTCTGCAGGAGGTGGTGTGGTGGGTCATGATGGTTTAGCTGTAGGCCATGTCATGGAAGGTCAAGATGTTTTTTATGTTGGAGGTGGTCCAGTTGGTTTGGATGTTAATTCTGTTGGAAATGGTGATATTCGATGGGGCGTCAGGTCAAGAAGTGGTTTTTCTGATCTAGATGTTGTTAATAACGGTCGTCTCTTTGATAATGTAAGTGATATGATTTCCCCGCATGTTGGATATGGTGAAAGGGATAGGGAATTAAACAGTGGATTTATTGTGTATGAAAATAGTAGGGATGATGATATGGATGATGATTTGGGTGGTAAAAGGGTTGTGTCTGCTGATAGGGTCCCTTTGAGGTCAAGGTTTGAGCAGCTTCCAGTGGTTATAAGGTCATATATTGATATGCAGTCTGTTTCAAAAAATGCGCCTGTGATGCTTCATCCAGACATTTTAGATAGTTTGATTACTCAACATGACGGGAACATATCAAGATTTGTGTGGGATTTGACTAAACTTTTGTATTCAAATGAAGAAATGATAGATAGCTCATTCAATGGCAAGGGAACAAGAAAAGCATTGTCGCCGAGAAGAAAATCGCTTATTCTAAATGGAGCGCAACAGGCATTTCCTGGAGTTGGAAAATGCACCCAGTATATTGCCACCGCCATCAACAATGGGTTAAAAAATAAAAGAACCTATCAGAAAAAGAACTAAAGAAGAAACTTTGGGAACTCATTACCAGTAATGAATAGAGCACAGTGAGAATTTAGCTATGCTTTAACAATATGTGTTGTGAAAAGTGATTTGTACCAGTAAAACATTGTACGAAATTGTCATTTTTTTAGGATTAATTGGGCTTTAATTTAATTTTGATACTCTTCATTTAAAAGTATGGCATTGTTTAAAGTTTAGTTTACAATAACCAGGTCCTTTTTGTTGTATTTTATTGTCATTAATTTTTTCAGTCAAAGAATACACGAGTCTGTCTTGTATCCTGGTTTTATGTTTGCTTTATTAATTATATTACATATAAAGTAAAGTAGTTATCCTATCTACAAAAAATAACCGGTTTTCCACTTGAATGCCAGGTGTAACGTTTTGGTTCTGGGTGACCATATTGCACGAATCGAGTATGGACTTTATTTGATTCCTGCTGTTTATGTGTGTATCTTTTTAACCATAATTTGTCTTGATTTGGGTTGAGTATTGTATTAAAAGCATCTCCTATTATATAAGTTTTATCCATATTTTGCAGAAGATGTTTTTCCAGTTTCAAAAAAACTTGTTTCATCTTTGTTTGGTCCATATATATTTATTAAGGTGATTTTTTGATTATTCATAACATCAATTGTGCATAATCTACCCGGTACTCTTTCTTTAAAATCGCCTATACTTACATTATCTTTTATTAAAATTCCTAAACCTTCACTATTTGATTTTTTCCCACTGTAAAAACATATTCCACTTCATTCTGATTGCCATTTCTTTTTGATAGCTCAAGACAAGCTCAATCTTTGACATGTATCATGAAGTAAACACACTGTTTAATTATTTTCTTCAAACCATTTGAATATACTTTGCATTTTATTATCATTTTTGAGACCACTTACATTTAAAGAACATATTTTTTCATACATTTTTATCTTCAAAAGGCTTTATTTATGTCTAATTGAAAAGTGCTGAATCTTGCCTATGAAATTTATAAGAATACATATTTATAACATCAATGAGGCTTATGAGTTATGAGCCTCTTCGTCGACTTAAACCAGGTTATAGATCTAGACCAAAGTTAAGTCAAATTACACTGAAACCTTTGTCGCATGGTAGTGCAATGTTAAATAACATACATATAGATATGAACACTTTTGCCATTTGTTGTCTCTTTTCTATGTTTTGCATGCAATATTATGCTTCGTTTGTTTGTTATTGTTTGTTATTGATGGATGTGAAACCAGAGAAATAAATATGCAATAAGCTCAGATAACTTGTCTTATATGATACATGTGTATATAGTAAAAAGAAACGATCAAGTTATTCAGCATGTTTTGGAAATAATACTTTTCTGTATTGAACTTGAATCACAGATAGACAGTTGCGCGTACAACTTTCATGTAGGCCCCTATCTTTAACTGAAATAACACCATCGGGGGCATGTGTCATTCTCTGGAGACAGTTATGTTAAGCTCGGCTGTTTTCGGAGAAAACCCGAGGTATTGTAATAGCCAGCTCGTTGTCCGCCGTCCTGTCGTCCCAAAACCTTAACATTGGCCATAACTTTTGCAATATTGAGCTATATATATATAAGATAGCAACTTGCTATTTGGCATGCATGTGTATCTCATAGAGCTGCACATTTTGAGTGGTGAAAGGTCAAGGTCATCCTTCAAGGTCAAAGAACATTATTTTATTTTTTAAACTGCGTTGGCATCTGCTCTGCGGTGCTGTTGTTTATTATTGAATTCACCCTTAATGGGTGTGATTATTGCTATCGTCTATTGAAAATTATTTATTCTTTAAGGATAACCAAGTCTTCCAACTCAGTTGGGGATACTAAACCAATTGGTGAAATAAATCTGAACCAAATTGGGACTTTTTATAATATTTAGCAACACTTTAACTGCTGTGAACACAAAAACAGGAAATTCCTAAATAGACAATTTAATACAAAGGCACCCTAAAGGGGGCAGTGTCATTAAGGGTTTCTGGCTAGCACAGTAGACGGTACACTCTAACCACCAAGGCAATATGGATTTGATTTTTTAAGCAGGTGTTCCAAAGGTAAAAACTGGTTATTAGACTGGTGAATGTCGGCGGGAGGGTGGGCAGAACAGAGCTTGTCCGGGCCCTACATGTCACTATGTCGTTCATTATCAGATTTTAAAATCATTTGTCACATTTGTTCACCATCATTGGACAGTGTGTCATGCAAAAGAATTACGTCGATATCTCCCAAGGTCAATGTCACACTATGAGTTCCAAAGGTCAAAAATGGCCATAATTGAGCTTGTCCGGGCCAGGTGAAGTCACTTCTGGGTACACTAACTCCTTTGCCCTCAGAACAACATCAAATTATATACTTTAAGTAAATAAAAGATGGCTTGAACTTTGACTGTTTGGGTTGCCTTTTAAACAGAGGTCCCAGTTTGATGGCATTCAAATGTTGATTTTGAATGTGTCATAATAAAACATTTCATGACATATTTCTGTTAAGAAAGTACATTATTGTGAACTTTTAAAAAGGGCTATAGCAATAAGAATATGCCTTAAACTTACCATTCTCAAACAACTCCCTTTGTTATCTGATTTTAATGAAAACAAAGTCATTAGAAATATTCGCTTTCAATTACAAATGTTTTTATTCGAATTTGTTACAAATTTACTCTTATCTTTTAGACACAATGCCATGTTAACAATACACATGTATATGCCATGTGTTTCATGCTTTTGAATGATTTGTTAAACATTTTTTTCATATTCATAAAATAAGAAAAAATAAATGTGTTACATGTATTTTGCAAAACCAAAACAATACCTGAATATTTGTTTAATTCTTTAAATGTTGTACACGTTAGTTAAAGTCTGGTGTTCATTCCAACAAAATGTAGAGCAAATCTCTGTTAATAGTTTAATCATTCTTTCAGTTTTAACATTCTCAAAACAGTATTCACTGACAGACAAACTCTGGTAGAAATAACCAGTTTCAATTGTTACAAGGATATATTAAAGCTAACCTAAATGTCAGTAAGCTACTCAGTACAACATTGGTCACAGCAATATTCATTTTGTTGGAGTCCTTGATTTTTTAATGGTCCACCTCACTAAAATCCTGATGGTCCACCGTCATTAAGCACAACGTGTGGTAGGACTCTGTGAATATGGTCGATGTATTTGGCACAGTCTTCCGCTGTAAGGTTTGTCCAAAACTCTGTTATTCCATCAACAAGTTGAGCCTTTGTTCGGGGCTTCACTTGTCGCTTTAAATAATCCTTCAATGTGGCCCAAACATTCTCTATGGGATTCAGGTCAGGACTCGATGCCGGTGCAGGCATGGTCTTTACTCTGTTATCATTCAACCACTGCATAGTGGATCGACTGGTGTGTTTGGCGTCATTATCCTTAAAAATAAACATTATATATATTTTATGATGTAAACCATACCAATTGCATACATGACTTGCAAGTTGCAACGCACATGGACAGAAATGTTAGCCTAACAATACTCAGTTAAACACGGATGAAATGCTTTGTAAATCGGTTGATTTAAAATCATAGATACACATTTGGCTTAAAAACATTGAATATTATTTATTACAAATTACTGTTCCAGGTATTTATGTATTTTTGGTTAATGGGGCAACAATGGAACTCTACAAACACAAGCAAATTTGATGAATTCATATTCCCCGCCGAATAAAAATATCCTTTAGTTGCAATCAATTAAAGCGTACACGTTACTCTGAACAAACCAAATCATCCTGACGAATCTTATGCAAGAACCACGGGAGAATGATAATACACATTTAATTTTAATCGCATTTAGTTCCATACAAAAGCGCAGACAAACAACATTCTCAATTTCAATCAATTAAAGGGTCATAACTCTAGAGCTGAACCAAACAAAACTTGCAATTTAACTACCACAATATGATACTAAAAAATATTTTTACATTTCATGACATTTCATACAATAGTTATTCAGAAACAGCTCATGGCAGAACGAATTACTCAATTTCAATCTGTTATTAAAATGATTTCAAACATTTTATAAAATTGAAAACAAGTCACAGTTGGCTTAAGGAAATGGATAGATATTTTAACGCCCCAAAATAGTATAAAAATCATTTGACGATTTCATTGAATACATATATATCAATTATTATATCTTCAAAATATATATTACAGTAAATACATATAATCGATATGATATATAAATGCAATTATGTTACATTATTTATTGATGGGAAAACTATATACCTGATAAAGTCGAAATCCATTTGGATATTTTCTGTTGGCAAATGGCAAGAGACTTGATTTCAAGATTTGCTGGTATGAAATGGAGTCCATTATGCCAGTGAAAACACAACAGCGTGTTGGTCCCAGATAACTGATGCCTCCCCACATGTGAACCTGAAATTCAGAATGGGACCATGAGCATGTTGGCTTTAAAAAAATTGATTTATTGTGAAAAGGTAAAGAGAAAGAAGTGAACTTGTATCAAGACATGTGTCATGACAAAGTTACAAGCCACACCATAAAATAATACACTATTGTTTCCTTTGACCTCAACGTGACCTTGACCTTTGTTATAACCACACACTTCTTTGGAATTACACAGCGTCTTATACTTGTGAACATTTATGGCAAGTTATTTGACATTCTGCTATCCAATGACAGATTAATAAGCATTTCAACCAATAAATGACAAAGTTACAAGCTGGTCAAGAAAATAATACCCAATTTTTGAAATCACAATCAATGACCTTTCAAATAGCGAAACAATTCTTTCACATGACTTGCCATCGCATGATTGCGAAAGAATATGGTAAGTCATTTCAAATTCATGACAGAGTTACAATCCAGATTCCAGATAAACATAATCCAGACGGAAGGCAAACCATGATAGGACGGACGCACATATACCAAAATGCCTATTGTGACCATTTATTGAATTATGTTGAGTTCACTGCAAGCGAGCTGGACAAAAACTGTTTGCAAATAAAGAAATAGCTAATCAAGTGAATTATCTATTATTTTCATACATCAAAATACTGTAATTCTCATAAAAACAAGGAATTTTGTTTGTATTGAAGATATGTTTTTTTCCAACAATAAATACTTCACCATTTTCAGAAAAATAACTGATCACAACTGACATGGAACATTTGAGGTGTTCAATAAAATAATGGTGCAGTGTTAGTGTATGTATCATGATACAACAAACCAAACATATTTTCAGAACATTTATACCTAATTAAGATGTGTATAATTTATTATCGATTAGCAAAAACTTCTTGCAAAGTACATATGTACATCTAACTTGATGTAAGTATCAAGCATTCGGTCTGACAGACTTTTATAATGTGTCAGTCCGAACACATTCCTGTCAGTCTGACTAAGTTAAAGCAAATAAATGTTCAACACTATAATAATAAGAAACTGTTTTAGTTATTATTTTTAATTGTATTGCATAATGTATAATGTGTTTTATGCATCTTTACATGAAGACTATTTTCTTTAACAACTAGTATATTAGCAACTGAATTTCTTGTCAGTCAATCAGACTGACATTCTTTGGTCGTTTGTCAGTCCTGCACAAAAATTGCCACATGTACATGTAACATGGTACACAGGTTTCAAAATTGAATTATTCACCCTCTTAAAGACTTAAAAGACCATTTGCGAAAGCAACAGGTAAAAAAATATCACAAACCTTCAAGGCATGCTTTGGCTTTGGACACTTCCTTGGAAGACTGGCAAATGATGAACTTCTCTTATAGAACTGGAAAGAGCCGCTTGTTGACATTTCTATTGATGTCTCATCTGTAATACATCTATTCAGAGATAAATAATTAAACCTATTAGGCTATAGTATAGTTATGATATATGTACCATTAAGAAAGCAAATTCACGCCAAATTGACATTTATATGATGTGTATGCAAAGAATTCAGTTAAAGCTAATAAAACATCCAGTTGCTGGCATTTAAAAAACTATAATTATCAACAAACCAAGTCATCCCAAAGAAACTTGTTAGAGAACCACTAAGTACAATAATG
The DNA here is from genome assembly GCF_020536995.1 of Dreissena polymorpha. NCBI lineage: Eukaryota > Metazoa > Mollusca > Bivalvia > Myida > Dreissenidae > Dreissena > Dreissena polymorpha. The sequence continues at coordinate 65,849,235 of NC_068365.1, read as the reverse complement.
CACATGTCTATAATGTAAGTTACACAATATAATTCTATACAGCAGGTTCAGGCAGACACATTTCCACAATTTTAATCAATTAAGGGCCACTAGACTTGATCCCAACATAACTTAAGAGCACTTTTACAGTAAAATAATACACATGATTGTATCTTTAATTTCATAAAATTTCTAACACAAGTTACCAAAAAACAGCAGCCTCAGGAGAGATAACATGGCTTATAATTTCAATCAATGCAGGGCCATTACTTCTTTTAAGTTACCAAGTTAATATTGATAAAAATTCAATGTTAATACATGTAAAACAAACATATAGAGGTCAGTGATGGAAAATAGTGGTCGCCCTTGAGCCCAGGGCAAGTAGATTTTGGCCTGAGCAACTCAATTTCAAAAGTTGAAAGTCAGGCCGGGCAACTTATTTTTGTTTTTAACAATTCAGTGCAATACAAATTTAATAACAATTGGCCACCGTGGATCAAAAATGAGTTAAATAATATTCATTATATAGGCATAGGAAATGATTCTATTCAGGCTCATCAATTATGATACATTCGATCAAGGAGATTAATGCCAGTTTGATTTGTATCTGTACCATATGATTCTAAACAATAGTGAATAAGCAAATCAAAATAACATTTAGGGAGAAACCGCAAGAGTTTGGTGTGAAGAGTGTAGAATAACAAGAGGCCCATGAAGGCCTGAATCGCTCTACTGGCTGGAATGTCAATGGAATGGAAAGTCAACATGCAAGGGAATACTGAAAACACAAATCCTTTCATCCTTGCCAAATGAATTATCAGATGGCTTATATTTTATTTAATTTTAAATTAATAATTGCAACCAATTAAACAACCTACTTAACAGTTAAATGCCTCGGACCAATACAAATTCAAGGGAAGATAATTCTGGACTTTTTACTCTGATGTAACCCATTTTCAATATGGTTCGAGTCCTCATTAATATAAAGACACTGTACAAGTTTGAAAAGAATTGGATGAAAACTGTGGAGTTTATCGTGTAAACAAGAAAAAGTGTACCGCACGCATGCATGAACGCACAGCGTCTGATGTCAGAAGTTATTTTAATCAATTTCTACCAATAATGGCCACATTGGCCATATCAGTTATTTAACTAGGCCGATTGTGACTGGGTTGATCAGGATCAAACAGAGTTTGTTTTCAGGCCCTGTAGCACTGATTTAGTCCAAGTATAAGTAATGACATTATGTCAAAGGGACCTTGTAAGTTGTATACTTATTAAGTTAAATCTGGTAATGTTGCGCGTCCGGTAATGTTGTGCACTCCGCAGTCCGCATACTTACAATACATTCGAAGTGAATCACAAATTCCCTGCAGTCTTGAGCGTTTTCATACTTTAAATTAAGAATTCATAAGCCCAACGTGTAATTTAGCATTCCATTGCACAATATGAATATCCAATCATTTATGGTATTTCTTGTTGTTGTTTTTGGCCATTGAAAATATATCACATCAGACGACATTGTCATCATTTCCCGAAATTTATTCAAACCACATTTGGTATGATCTCCACATGAGCAATGACCTTGTTTTGATATTTTCGATATTTTGAGCCTAAATGAGGTCGTAACCAAGTGCGCAAGATTAGTGGACACTGTGATAGTTTGAAAATGAGGTGGGTCATGTTTGTTTTGAAATCAAATCGGACAGTTCTTCACTGAATTAATCAGATATTTTTGTGTTAATTAGCACATGAACTTCTTATTTTCATAATAAATTAAGATATTATGTTGTCAATTTATAAAAGAACATGTTTTTAAACCAATTGACCATTAACTGCGCAAGATTACCAGACAGCATCGTATTACTATACACACTAGAAAACATGTTAAATTTGTAACATTAAAAACATACCTGTAAAAATTACATCTAGGAATTCTTCTCTTGTCCGCAACATTTCTAATGCAAAATGCCTCCTCACAGAAAAATTCTTGACGCTTATAAGTTGGCAATAAGAAGCTTGTTTGTAGGTCCACCCAAGTTTTTTTCGTATTACTTTAACAGTCGCAATGGACAAGCTTATACCAAATACGTAAAGGATTTTGTCTTGCACTTCAGAGGCAGTAAGTTCGTTATTTTTTCTGTACAAAAAGTTCACAAACTCGTAATGTTCATTTTTCACCTTAATTGTTCGGTGGGTGGGGAGCTGTCGTTCCGAACGCAGTCTCGCGATTATTTTTCTAATTCCTCTGTCCGTAATTGAATACGAATCTTCCAATCTCAATCTCTTCGCAATCACCACTGAATTGTATCCAGCAGAAAACAACTTCTTTATTTTTGATAGTAAAAACCTCGGAGTTCTGTAAGGCATTTTATAACAAAATTTGGGAAGAGTTTTCTTTGTTGTTGTTGTTAAACTAACTTCCGTCAATTGCTTGATTTCCTTTAAACTAAACCGAATAAAACATCCACGGATACAATCTGAACGCATCGGACAGTGGGCTACACCACACCGTCTCTCTGATGTACGTAGGCGGCCGGCATATTGGATTTGGAACTACTTTAGAAAACAAGATGGCGGCCTTCTCGTAAAGAGGAAAAATTAAAATGTGTCTTTTAGCTCGTCTTTTTCAAGATAACATTCTTTAAGTAATAATTTAATGTAGATCTGTGAATTCCCAAAACGTACTTAAAAACTTGTTAAAATTTAAAGATGCCATTACTGACATACTGATAGGAGTACTTATAGTATTGACATCGAGTAAATTTAAAATTAAATCGACTGTTTTCGTTGTATTTTGAATTTTTGTGAGATACGAGGATTGCTTACATAAACATGATAAAGTATGAAACACATCACTCATTGTATGAGTATGGATGGCCGAGTGGTCTAAACGGTAGACTTTTACTCCATGGGGTCAATGCGCTATGGTTCAAGCCCGTTTGAGGGTTACTTCTATATTTTTATTCAATTTTATTCTTGTCTTTTTTATTGCAGCTTTTTAGATCCAATGTTTGCATTTATCAAAATAGCATAGAGTCTATAATGAAAAAAAAAATTTGGGGAGTTCTTATGTTATAGTTAGATTTTGTGACTTATCAATTTAAAGTATTTAATAACAAACTTCAATACATGTCTAATCTGTGAAAACGTCCCTTTGAAATTGCTAGTTTTCCTCTTACATGCCCTTGTATTTTAAGATAGAATACTTTCCTCTCCAGAGGAAAGAGGTATGGGTTTAAATCCCATCGGGGGCTTCAGAGGATGATCCATTTTGAGACAAATGTTAATATTTGCTTTAGTGTATCCCAAAATTAACCTAATATTAAATATATAACTGTGAAAGATAATTCAAAATAATGTTTGTTTCTATATACATTGTGATCCATGGACATGAACATTCAATTATGCAAGAAACATGTATGATTTAAGGGAAGAATACGACAGCAAACTTAGAATGGACATTTATTTTAGATTGTTAAGTAACTAAAACTATAAATGTTGTAAAGCTTGTCAAGTTGTGTATGTCGTCCTTGCTTTTGGACAGCAGAACAGTTAAGGCATAAATGATTACTCTTTTTCTTTAGAATCAACATTGATGCATTATTACTTAAGCAAAGTTGAACTTTAAAAAAACTATGAATTGGGAACTGAATTTTTCATGTTTCTCTGCTTTTTATTTACCTGTCATGAACATAATGTTACTGGTGAACAAATGCCTTCTCTCTTTACACTTTACAAGGAGATGGTGTTTTTCATAAATATCCAGGTTAATTTGTATAAATACTGGGTAAGACCTCGTAACATATTTATATACATGTAAGCAATACATTTATGATGATGACATTATGTGTTCGCTGTAAATTTACAGAGAAAATATACTACAGCCGCATGTCAACAGAGTTGTTAAAAGGGCATTTAGACAGTATTGTCCCTGACTTTTGCCCATTTTGACATATTCTTATAAACAAGAGGGCCACGATGGCCCTGTATCGCTCCACTGCTAAAAAAAGGCTAAAACAAATATTTCTTAACATGTGCAAATACTTAAATATAGGCCCTATTTAAGCACATGAACAATTTTGTGACCCCCTGGGCTGGTTAAAATTTAACCCCAGGGGCATAATTTGAGCAAACTTTGTAGAGGACTACTATACCTCACTACTTACAAAATGTGGTAGCCCTTGGTCCTAGAGTTAAGGATAAGAATATGTTAACAGTTTTCACAAAATAAGCAAGATATAAGCGTATATAATGTTCAATTTTGTGACCCGTGGGTCAGGGTCAAATTTGACCCAAAGGTCATAATTTGAACAACCTTGGTAGAGGACTACAAGATGTTACCGCATACCAAATTTGGAAGCTGTAGTACATATGGTTTCATCGTAAGATTTTTAAAGATTTCACAAAATAGGCGCTTCATAAGCGTTTATTCAATTTTGTGACCCCAGGGGCAGGGTCAAAGTTCACCCCAGAGGCATTATTTGAACAAATTTGGTAGAGGTTTATTAGATGCCACTACATACCAAATTTGGTAGCCCAAGGCCCAATGGTTATGAACAAAAAGATTTTAAAAGTTTTCACAAAATAGGCCCCATATAAGCGTATGTTCAGTTTTGTGACCCCCGGGCAGGGTCAAATTTGACCCAAGGGATAAAATTTGAACAAATTTGGTAGAGGACTAAACACTGTATTATGTGAATTGGGAATAAGACATCAAACTGGGAATGGACATCATTTAGGTGATTTTCTCAAACAAGACTTTTCATTTCATGATCTACATATATTTTTGTAATATATTATCTATAATTTAAGCTTAATAAGAAATTTTCCATGACTTTTTCATTGACAGTGATTGAATTTTTATCATTTAAATTGTATTTTTAAAATGTGTCCATGCGCTGCATTGACACAGTTTCATTTCATGAGGATTTTTTTTTTAATTAATATAAAATCCAGTTTTGAAGAAAAATCAATTTAAATGATGCTATTATATATGCAAGTATATGTTTTAATCATAATTTGTAAAACTAGATAAATACAACAGATAAAACTGCATATTATGCACTTTTGATAAAACACAATTTATTCCCAAATTGATATCTTATTCCCAATTCACATAATACAGTGTTACTATTAGATTTCACTACATACCAAATTTGATAGCCCTAGGCCGGATGGTTATGGAAAAGAATATATTTGAAGTTTTTACAAAATAGGCCTTATATAAGCATATGTTCAATTTTGTTACCCCCCGGGGCAGGGTCAAATTTGACCCCAGGGATAAAATTTGAACACATTTGGTAGAGAACTATAAGATGTCACTACTTACAAAATTTGGTAGCCCTAGGCCGAATGTTTATGGACAAGAAGTTTTTAAAGTTTTCACAAAAAAGGCTCCATATAAGCGTATGTTCAATTTTGTGACCCCCAGGGCTGGGTCAAATTTGACCCCAGGGGCATAATTTGAACAAACTTGGTAGAGGACTATAAGATGTCACTACATACCAAAGTTGGTAGTCCTAGACCCAATGGTTATGGACAAGAAGGTTTTAAAGTTTTCACAAAAAACTAGCCCTTTATAAGCATATATTTAATTTTGTGACTCCCGGGGCAGTTTCAAATTTGACCCCAGGGTCATAATTTGCACAAACTAAGAAGAGAACTATTACATGTTACTACATACCAAAATTTGGTAGCCCTATGCCATACAGTTATGGACAAGAAGTTTTTTAAGTTTTCACAAAATAGGCCTTATATAAGCATATGTTCAATGTTGTGATCCTCGGCGCAGGGTCAAACTTGACTCAAGGGGCATAATTTGAACAAACTTGGTAGAGGACTATAAGATGTCATTACATACCAAATTTGGTAGCCCTAGGTCCAATGGCTATGGACAAGAATATATTTGAAGTTTTCACAAAATAAGCACTTTATAAGCATATATACAATTTTGTGACCCCCTGGGCAGTTTCAAATCTGAACAAACTTGGTAGAAGACTATAAGATGTCATTACATACCAAATTTGGTAGCCCTAGGTCGAATGGCTATGGACAAGAATATATTTGAAGTTTTCACAAAATAAGCACTTTATAAGCATATATTCAATTTTGTGACCCCCGGGGCAGTTTCAAATTTGACCCCATGGGCATTATTTTAACAAATTAAGAAGAGAACTATTACATGTCACTTCATACTAAATTTGGTAGCCATATGCCATACAGTTATGGCCAAGAAGTTTTTAAAGTTTTCACAAAATAGGCCTTATATAAGCATATGTTCAATTTTGTGACCCTCGGGGCAGGGTCAAACTTGACCCCAGGGGCATAATTTGAACAAACTTGGTAGAGGACTATAAGATGTCATTACATACCAAATTTGATAGCCCTAGGTCCAATGGCTATGGACAAGAATATATTTGAAGTTTTCACAAAATAAGCACTTTATAAGCATATATTCAATTTTTTGACCTCCGGGGCAGTTTCAAATCTGAACAAACTTGGTAGAGGACTATAAGATGTCATTACATACCAAATTTGGTAGCCCTAGGTCCAATGGCTATGGACAAGAATATATTTGAAGTTTTCACAAAATAAGCACTTTATAAGCATATATTCAATTTTGTGATCCCCGGGGCAGTTTCAAATTTGACACCATGGGCATTATTTTAACAAACTAAGAAGAGAACTATTACATGTCACTTCATACTAAATTTGGTAGCCATATGCCATACAGTTATGGCCAAGAAGTTTTTAAAGTTTTCACAAAAAAGGCCATATATAAGCATATGTTCAATTTTGTGACCCCCGGGGCAGTGTCAAATTTGACCCCAGGGGCATTATTTGAACAAATTTGGTAGACTACTATTAGATGTCTCTACATACCATATTTTATAGCCCTAGGCCCAATGGTTATCAACGAGGAGATTTTGAAAGTTTTCACAAAATAAGCCTTAAAGAAGCAATTTTCAATTTTGTGACCCCCGGGGCAGGGTCAAATTTGACCCCAGGTGCATAATTTGAACAAATTTGGTAGAGGACTATTAGATGTCTCTACATACCAAATTTGATAGACCTAGGCCCAATGGCTATGGACGAGAAGATTTTGAAAGTTTTCACAAAATAGGCGTTAAATAAGCAATTTTCAATTTTGTGACCCCCGGGGCAGGGTCAAATTTGACCCAGGGGCATAATTTGAACAAATTTGGCCAGTGGAGCTAAAAACTGATTCTTTGTTTAGCGTGCAAAGGGTATGGAGGAACATTTGTTGGTGCCTTTTAAAAAAGTTGTTTCATTGTGTGGAAAATTGAGTTAAAAAATGTATACACAATGCCTAATATGTGGCAAATTCCAACAATGTCTGTGGTTTTTCATGTAAAAACAAGAGATGTGTTTGTCAGAAACATAATGCCCCCTATTGCACCGCTTTGAAGCCCTATATTTCACCTTTAAGGATGACCTTGACCTTTCAGTACTCAAAATGTGCAGCTCCATGAGATACACATGTATGCCAAATATCAAGTTGCTATCTTCAATATTGCAAAGGTTATAGGAAATGTTTAAGCTTTCGGACAGACAGTTAGCACATATAAGTTGGTTTTACAAATTCACTGAGTGTAAACATTGGGCACTTATATAGCTCAAAGTGACTGGGAAACAAATTCTTGTGTTCTGATTTACACTTGCAAAATTCAAAGTAAAGAATGGTAATTGTTCTCTTATTGCCAACAACTGCATAAATCTTAACATTGTAAATTGGTTGTTTTGTCTTTATTACTACTTTTGTACATTCTTTTGTATTGCCCTCTTTATATTAACTTTCAACATGTATATTATATCCAGTAATTGTAGATATCAGATGTTTTGTGATGTAAATGTGTAGGGTTCTTGTTACTTTTCACACCCATTTCCATTTCATAATGCCTTAACACTGATATAGGATATTAGTGATTTTTGATTATTGTATTTATGTAAACTTATTCTTTATGCTGATGAAAGTGTCATCCTTTATTTTCACAAAGATCCTAGTATCATCGGTAGTGTTTTTGTAAAGAACTTGAAAATTGTATTAAATGGTTAGTGGATAACAAACTGCCTTGGAAAAACTGGATGTTTAGTGTTTGGTTCCAAAAGGAAATTATCTTAACTTCACTATTTTAATGTAAAATGCAATGATCACACTATTGTTTCTCAATCATCTGTTGGAAACCTTGGTTCAATATTCGAAGCTGATCTTTCTGCTACATCTATTGTTAATAATATTATTAAAAAGGTGAACTGAAGAATAAGATTCTTCAGGGGCGTAGCTAGCATTTTTTTTGAGGCCTGAATATGTTATATATATATATATAACCGGAATATATATTACTGTTGTTCAAATAAGTCATCAATAAAGTATTTGTACGTACATTTAAATGTGATGACAAGATAGTAGTAAACATTGTGTAACTAATGCTCTTTATTAAAGAGTCTTTAATAATATATGCTAATTACTATTTGATCTCAAGACTATAGTCTCAAGTTTAAATTAACGATATTTTTATGCGTATTAATGCCACCATTTTTGTACATTTTCCACCCATCTATAGGGCCCCATTGGAAATAAGTTGCAAACCTTTCATGGGACATCCTGTGGTATATATATTATGTCTTGATTTCAACATCTTGTAACTACTTGTTATTTCAGATTTCTTCCAAATACACTGACTATTTACTTGTAACTGAATGTAAATGATTAACTTTGACTGTGATATTCAAAATGTGATATATCAATGCATTGTGATCCAAAACCTGTGATAATTGTTTTCCAATTGCTAAATGTTCTAAATTGACTGTATTGTATGATCTGTACTTGTATGACATATATATACATATGCATGAATCAATCAATATTTAGAAAAGTGTGACTGACACTGTTTCCAGACATATTACAGTTAAATTACTTCATGTCAGTAATGGCAGTCAGGGATGGAAAATATCTTTTTACAATTGTTGCCTGCACTGTCGACCATATTTAGTGCTTTTGTTTCTCATCTAAAGAGTAAAGACCCAAAACCATGGGCATGCCTGTGATATGTATCTTAAAGTTTCTTAAAAGATAAATAATATAAATTTTAACAACACCACTGCTCAGTTTTAACATTTCCAGTACAGTATGTCTTTTTTTGAGAGGCCATTCTGAATTGAGTTCATTTCCAAGGGCAAAGTTATGCCTTAATATATTAATATTACCAAACTGAACATTGTTACACTGTCCCTAATTTTAATGGCACTTGATTGTTTAAGGCTTTGAAAAGATAGTTGCCTGGTCGGGATAACAACATCTGGATAAATGCCTAGGATAAAATATAAACAATATCTGCCAGAAGTACTGTATGGTTGCCATCATCAAATGTACAGAAAGAATCGTTTTTGAAATTCAATCAAGCCCCACTCATTCCATTCCATGAAACCTTTCAGGTGTCTCAATACTGATAATAGCCCCACTGAGGGCCTTATGGCTATGGTCCATATACAGTTTGTGACTGCCTGGCTGGTCACTATAATGCCATTGGGACCAACGTGGAGTTTACTATTTCTTATATTACACGGAAGAGTTTTCTCTGTACAATTGTACAGTGTTGTACGATTGTTTATGGTATAGAACATAAACATATTGATTAAATCTCAAAGATTGTTGCCGGCAGCCGAACATCAGCAATTTTGCAATGAATATAATTTAAGAAATACTGATTCTTTTAAGTTTGAATAATGTTGTTGTTTTCACTTCAATAAACAACTAATTGGCTTTCTTAACATTTTATTAAAATTTGAAAATTTTGCATGCAATAATATCTAATTTTAAACATTAACATTAATGAATATTCTATTATATTACTCCTTAAAGATATTGGTCCTTATATATCTGTATTACCGGTTGATTTAGTGCAAATTTATTGGTGTGTAACCCGAACTATATTTTCGGTGTAATATCTTCCGCCTAGAGGCGTTAGACATATCCTTCCACCAAATACACCCGAGAGACGATCGCCGTTATGGCGGAATTGTCCGAGGAGTCCCGATTGCCACGGATACTTTGCACTATTAGTAGATTGATAATTTCCTTATATTTGAGGTCTTCAACATTTGGAATTTTATATAAAAGATATTATATATTATACGCATATTTTAGAACGAAGTTAAGATGGCGGCGTTTACGGTAGCTCGCGATAATAACCCCGCCTTTTCACCCCTGCGCATGCGCAGTACTAGCAAAAGCTTGCATTCTAAACCCCGCCTTTTCACCCGCACGCATGCGCAGAGTGCTAGCATCCCTATTCAGCCCTAATAACCCCAAATAACCCCATAAAATCCATAAAAACCTCTAGACGGGATTGTTAGAGGTTAACCCCTAAAAAAAACCGGATTGTAAGAGATTAACCTAAAAAATATTCAACCCTAAACAACCCCTTATTTGCGGAACAAAATCCCTAACCCCACTGTATGTACTTATTCATATTGTTTAAAGGTTTTGAGAACCCTCGCTCAGTGCCAGTGGGGATAAAACAGGGACCTTCTTATAGCTAGATGAATGCATCAAATATGCCAGCAACACTTTATAATCAATAACTTTATAATTGATGATCCTGTTCTTTTAACTACATTACTAATTTACCAAAACAATGTTATGTAACGTAACATAGATTAATACATAAATTAATTATGTATCCATATATAACATAAACATTATGTTATATTTAATTACAGATAGACATTAGGTTGATTTCTTGCATGTAGAAACTGGTTCAAATTGCCGGGTCAGTTTATCAAGAGAAAGTAAACATGACCTATCCCTGCACTCATTGTACAGTTCAATAAGTCAACATGGTGAAAGATCAAAGATAATTTATATCTTAAGTCTGTATGTTTAACGAGGCATTTATTTGATGGAGTGACCAACACTGTTGACATAAGGGATTTAGGGTGATGCTTTGTTTGCATTTAAGACTTTATATCACCATGTTTGATAAGCGTGTAAAAACCTGAATATTAGTCTCTCAGTACAGTACATTAAGATAGTCAGTTAAGAAGACTTGGTTTGGGTTTCGAGGAGAACGGATCGGTAAAGATCCAATCATGTAGCTATCAGACTGTATTTGTATAACCAAAAATATTAAGTATGTTAGACATTAAATTGGACTAAAAACTGATACGTGGTGTTGTTGAATATTTTATCCTACATTATGCAGAGACATGCGTGACACGAGAAAATGGTGGTTAATGCAAATCTCGTCATCTTGGCAAAACGCGCATGACGAGATATCGAATGATATGCTACACACCGGTAATTAAAGAGTAATGAACATTGTTAGTAACTATGTGTCGTCCATGAACTATGAACGATTACGTGACAGTGAAACACATTTTTATGCTCCCAAAGGAGGGCATATAGTGATCGCACTGTCCGTCTGTCTATCCGTCACACTTTGCATTTAGGTTTCGAAAAAATGCTCATAACTTCTATCTCGCTTCAGATGTAACATTCATATTTGGTATGCATGTGTATATGGACAAGGCCTTCCCATACACACACAAATTTTGACCCCTTTGACCTTGAACTTAGGGTCGGCGTTTAGGTTTTGAAAAATGCTCATAACTTCTATCAAAGCGTTTATCGGGGGCGTATGTCATCCTACGGAGACAGCTCTTGTTTTTGCTACTGTCCTCTGCACAAACCATGATATATCTGCATATATGCATCCAACCAAATCAGTAAAACTATTTGTCACTTAATTACAGTAAACTTATTGCATGTTAACTTTTCAACAATATATATATATATATATATATATATATATATATATATATATATATATAATTATATATAACAGATCTTGAAAAAAACACACATCAAACTTCAAATTGTTTTAGTAAATTATAGGCTTTAATTGGTATTGTGACATTGACAACACTCATGCATGCAACTATACGATTATACAACTATGGAACACATTATTCATGAGAAATTCCAATACATCAACATCAGGGCTTTTTTTTTCCTTCTTTAGGACACGCCGAAAAACGGCCCTTTCCCCTCGGATTTTTTTTCCCCCTCAGCTGGTTAATTTTCCCCCAGACTTCATTTTTTTCCCCTTTAAAAAAAATGTGTTTTTTTAACTTTAAATACATAAGTTAACCTGATCCAGTGTAGAAAAAATAACATATTGCATAATTAAATTATCTGTTGCCTTGAATTTGTTTTAAAAACAGCAAAATATATTAAATTGATAATTTAAGACTTTCCTTATTTTCCCCAAAATCTGGAATTTAGCGTGATTTTTTCCCCAAAATCCGGAATTTCGCGCAATTTTTTTCCCTCAAAAAAGGCCAGGCTCTTTCCCCTAAATCAGATAAAATCCCCTGAACATAACGTCCCAGATTTAAGGCAGATAATCTAGTGCTTTTTTGCTGCCATTTTTACTATTACACATTTTTTCATTTTATGTTATGTTGCATTGATCTTGTTTCTAAATTAACCAAGCAATCATGTTAAACTTTTGAAGAAAGATGTTGTCTGATAAATATTGAAAATATAATCACTACAACATGAACAAAATTCAGTTGAATACTGTGACTCAGGAAGATTTGCCAAAGAGCAATTCAGATCATGATTTAAATTAAATACAAGTAATATGAAAGTCTGCCTATTGGATCCCAGTTATGACTTATTTGTCAAATCTGCACATTAATTTGCCCTTGGCCATGTAGAATTGGGGACTAAATACCATCAAGTCATGTAAAAAGGAGCAGGGTATAGCAAGCTGCTATTGGTCTCTTGAGCTTTCACATGAATTTTACGGGTAATTTTCATACAACAAATGATATTATACAGTGTAATGATAAAGCATTATGAGCACAAATTATATCTCTTACTAGTGGTGCAAAAATCAATTAAGTGTCACATTTCAAAAGAAAATTTATATAAAAAGGTATTATTAATTGTTAAAACGTTATAAAAGGTTATTTCAATTCACTAAAGCATTTAATTACAAGAACAAGTGCATTTTATGTCCATTACAATACATGTAACAGTATTGGCATTGTATTTATCTGCATTTGATGTGCATTTAATACACTTAAAAATGCAGACCAGGCACACTTCTAACAGAAACAAATGTATTTTTTTTCTGCATTTTTCCAGCATTAATACTCTTCAAGTGTATTTTTTATCATCCCAAATACACTTTACCAGGAAAAAGGTATGTTAAAATGCATTTTTAGTTTGTTTTAAGTATATTTTCAAATGCATTAAGACACTCTTTTGCAAAAAATGTTGAACAAAAACTTGAAAATATTTAATATTCTAAAGTGAAGTAATAATTAAAGTTTTGTATGAGCATCAAAAACAGTGTCAAATTCATACCAGTGCCTATTTAGTAGCAGTAGGCCTTATATGGTCTACTTGGGGTAGAAATAATGCATTTTGTATAATACAACATACATAAATTAAAAAAATATAGCTGCCCATACAGTTCAATACAATGTTCAATTAACTACACTATGCAAAGTTGAAATATGACATCAAGCTTGGAATAATCTTTTCAATAATGTATAATATGCTGTTTTAATTTATAAGTGAAATAGACACTTGCATATAAAAACTGATTTTACATCAAAACTAAATGTTTAATTTGATTTTTAGCTCCACTGGCCAAAGGTCCTGTGTCCATCGTGCGTCCGTGCATTAACTTTTCCTTTAAACATCTCCTAAACTACTGGTCCAATTCTGATGAAATTTCTTAGGAATGTTTCTGGGGTGAACCTCTTTCAAATTTGTTCAAATTATGCCCCTGGGGTCAAATTTGACTCTGCCCCGGGGGTCACAAAATTGAAAACTTGCTTATATAAGGCCTATTTTGTGAAAACTTTCAAAATCTCCAGTCCATAACCATTGGGCCAAGGGCTATCAAATTTGGTATGTAGAGACATCTAATAGTCCTCTACCAAATTTGTTCAAATTATGCCCCTGGGGTCAAATTTGACCCTGCCCCAGGGGTCACAAAATTGAACATATGCTTATATAGGGTATATTTTGTGAAAACTTTACAAATCTTCTCGTCCATAACCATTGGGCCTAGGGCTACCAAATTTAGTATGTAGTGGCCTCTTATAGTCCTCTACCAAGTTTTTTCAAATTATGCCCCTGGGATCAAGTTTGACCCTGCCCCGAGGGTCACAAAATTGAACATATGCTTATATAGTGCCTATTTTTTGAAAACTTCAAAAATCTTCTTGTCCATAACCATCCGGCCTAGGGCTATCAAATTTGGTATATAGTGACATCTACTAGTCCTCTACCAAATTTGTTCAAATTTAATCCCTAGGGTCAAATTTGACCCGGCCCCGGGGGTCACAAAATTGAACATATGCTTATATAATGCCTATTTTGTGAAAACTTAAAAAAAATTCTTGTCCATAACCATTAGGCCTAGGGCTACACAATTTGGTATGTAGTGACATTGTATAGTCCTCTACTTAGTTTGTTCAAATAATGCCTCTGGGGTCAACTTTGACCCTGCCCCAGGAGGTCACAAAACTGAATAAACGCTAATAAAGCGCCTATTTTGTGAAATCTTTAAAAATCTTCTTGTCGAAAACCATTCGGACTATGGCTACCAAATTTGGTATGCAATAACATCGCATAGTCCTCTACCAAGTTTGTTCAAATTATGCCCTTTGGCTCAAATTTGATCCTGACCCGCGGGTCACAAAATTGAACATTATATACGCTTACTTTAAAAATATTTTTGTCCTTAACTTTAGGACCTAGGGCTACCACATTTTGTATGAAGTGAGATATAGTAGTCCTCTACAAAGTTTGCTCAAATTATGCCCCTGTGGTTAAATTTGACCCAGCCCAGAAGGTCACAAAAGTGTACATGTGCTTAAATAGGGCCTATATTTAAGTATTTGCACATGCAGAGAAATTTGTTTCAGCCTTTTTTTCAGCAGTGGAGCGATACAGGGCCATAATGGCCCTCTTGTTTAAATACTCAAAAAATGAAACCGTGTTCATGCTTGCATGAACAAAGTTTATAAATGCTGTCAGAAAAATAAAATATGCAATTACTATAAATACAAATGCCAGGGAAAAGTGCTTTTGTACTAAAAAATTCGAATGACTATTACAATAATACATTCTGAATACTTTGGTATGTAATTAACAATTTTGTCTGAGAAAATCACTAAATTTTATATATTTATTCAAATTCACATAAATCATATATCAAAAACACATAATTACTTCAAATCCTTTCACACAATACTGAAAAAAATGCACAGTTTCTGATTGTTATTGATTCTTTATTAATTTATACATGTACCATTTTTTAATCTTGATGCATCCTCAATTGTATTATGCACATCTTAATCTGTTTTAACAATTATAATATTAAGATTAAGGCTGACTCAGTAAAATAATAATCCATGATTTCTGCAGTACTTGCAGACAAACTAGGAATACTGCTGTAATATCATCTATCTATCTAATGGGATATTAATTTGGCTTCAATAGAAAAAAATCAAAGCATACACATGTATATAATGTGTATGTATGTATTTATATTGTATATTGAACTGGAAGTTTTCTTTATTTTAAATGATAACATTTGCTTGGTCAGCCATAATTGTCACAATCAAGTGGTCTTTTTACACTGTAGTTTTCTCACTGACTATGGGTTTGTTCTGAGAATGAGCCACACAAAGTATCGTTGGGGAGATGAGTTGTCAATTTTATGTTTATCAGTCTTTCATAATCCAGTATACCTGTAAAAAGTGAATTTGTAACTAATAATCACACAATATACACAATTAAAATTATATGCATTTAGATTTATTTAGTACTGCACATTAATCATTTTCCAAAAATATGTAGCAACATTATATTATATAATGCTGCAATACTAAAGCAATTTACTAATTAAAGGTCGCTGATGTGTAATGGATGTGGTGTCCACCTAATGATCTGGAGGTCACTGGTTTGATCCCCAGTGTGGGAGCATTCTTAAGAAATCTCCAAGAGACACCCAAGTACTGGTTCTAGGCCCAGGAAACGAACTCAAGAGCATTTCACATACATGTATGTAGTTAGTACTTTAAATTTAATCGAACTAAAAATTGGATTAAAATTAAAAACTGAAACTCTTATTAATACATTTTATTTTGAATCAAGCAAATGTGGAAATTCATTAAAAATAATGAGAAAAATTTAAAAATTCTACTTTAAAGTAATCATGATAATTTAGATTATTTTCAGAATATTTAATGATGATAATGATACAATTATATATTACCTAAATGATAAACATAAAACATGTAATGTTAATTTATGAAAAAAACGTTTTAATTTTATCAATATCATGGTAATTACAACTAGATACAGGCAATTAGATCACAAACGTGCATTAATTATATTATTGATCAACCCAGACATTTGTAGTGATATATGGTCACTATTTTGATTAACGCTCTATGCATGACCTGTCATAAAAGGTATTTTTTAACCAGTACTACAATCGGCAATGATAGTCTGAATTGCATACATATTCCACCGTCTATTATCGATTCGCTTCCTCAAACTGAACAAATATTTAATGTTTACATCGCGAAACGTAATGCATCTAGTTTCACTTTCGGTTTGGTTGGTTTTGTAAACACCGTAATTTCATCTTAAAAATTGGATGATAGGGTGATTAAATAATAATGGAAAAGTAAATCACTTGGATAATTGGTCAAAATGCAACACAAATGAACGTTAATAGTGCTCTTAATATCAAAGTTTCGGTAAAAAGTTTGGCGCTAGTTCAACGCGCATCGTATACAGCCTCATAACAATAGACTGACAACCTTTTGGGTAGTAAAGTAGTAATACAAGGCAATATGGCGACCGTTAGCCACGAGGCCTATCTTACGGAGGAATCCGAGATAGCCGATGTATCACGATTGGAATTGAACTAGAAGAGATGGGCGATTGTCGATTTGGTGAACGATACATTCTGTGATACAAAGCAAACAGACACATTCAAGCCAACTTGAATATGAAGCATATGAAAATAAATCATTCACATTATGATCAAAGACCCCAATATTAATATGTTAGTAATGTTTTTCTCTATAAACTATAATTAGTGTTTGTCCGTCCTTATGTACATGTAATGTATAGCTCGAGCTCCGGGTTTTAAGAAATATGAGCAACACATATGAACTTAGAAACAAACAATAAAACAAATATTAATATATATTTTAATAAAGTTTCCAGGCTTCGTGATAAGGGACCAATCGGTTACGATAAATCAACGCTCAAGATATAACTTCGGGTCTGATAAATTCTTTATTCACCGCTTGCTACTGCCTTAAAACACAAGACTTCAGATCAGATGCAAAAGATCTAAGGTCAAGTCGACGAGACTCCGGGTCAATTAAGTCGGGACACTTGTTCCTAAAACGCGGCTTTAACAATTGGACGCTATTGATGCGAGCTCTTTTTGGGTGGGAATCTAGATTTCTCGGTTCTTACGACGCTATAAGATGATTGTTAGTATCAAAGCGCTCAATTTCCATATTGTTCTTTAAACAATATTGACTCCCCGAAAAAAACAAAGTTTTTTTAATAAAATATTTTACGGTAGGCACTGACATCACAAAGCATTCGAAAATATCAAATAAATACGAAATAGGCAATACGATCTTTGATAAACACTTATGAAAACTTAAATCCCGAAGCAGACATTAATAAAATCAAATAAATCGTACAAACACGTCACTGTTTATTAAAATGTCTTAGGTACTAAACATGTTTCGGTCATAGCCTTCATCAGTAGCACATTATATACAATCTAACCTGTCTATAAAGACCACTCAAGGGATTTGGTCCTTGTGGTCTTTGTTCACAGGTGGTCTTTATTCCCAGGGTCGATTGCAACTTTGCAAAATATGCTAGTAGTATTTAAACAGGTACCTTATCTATGTATGTGATCTTTTGTTTAAATGTTTGAATACTTATGCATGTATAATAAATAAAGGATTGAACACACAGTTTTGTTTTTATTATTTATGTATGCGAATAAGTATTAAAAAAACTGTCAAAGCGCTTTTCAAGCAGTATATATCCGTTTACATAGAGCAAATTATGTAAACGATTATTATGGTTATATTGCAACGTTAGTTGGCGATTTGTTTATAATACCTTATCTTTTTCACTTTGGATTTTATAATGCATTGTACTGTCGTATCACTATATTGTTTAATCACTGACCTATATAGTGTTTAAATCTACAGGTGCCGGGTTCATGTATTAAAAGTTTTGTGTATGCTTCTTGCATGCAATTTATCCCTGTAATGTCAAACTTCGTGTTAAAAGAAGGGAAATGTGTATACCATTCCTTTTTGTGGAGTTAATGCCCCTGTCAGATACGTGTGCGTAGTTTACCGTTTTGTAAATATCCATTTAAGTTTTAACGGTAAACAAAATACTGAACACATATAAGATTCATTCAGTTTTTGTCCCATGTAAACTTATATTGAATAATGTATCTGATATATACACACAAAACATCTAAATAATATATGCATATGTAACGGGAACTCTGGATCGGAAGACGATCTGATACATAAAACTATCTTACGGAGGAATCCGGAGATAGTCGATGTATCACGATTGTAAAGTCGTTCATAGCTGATAACGACAAGTAGAGCAGACCACGTGATTGTATACGGCGTAGAGCGATTATTGTTATCAGCTACAAATAAGACGGGAGATATGGTCGTATCTTAAACGGTATATATGCATAATGAAATTCCAAACATTTGCAATCCCTTTGGAAAAACATCGGATTTACTCTTGAATTTAGAACTATGGTTTTTAAAGATGGCTGAGAAAAAAACTTCCAGAGTTTTACGACGAGATCAGTGAGGATCTAACCAGATGTGTGCAGTTCTGGTTGACACATTCTTACGACAATTATTACGGGTAAGATGTATGCAGTTCTGGTTGACATTTTGTCACGTCGATGCATGCGGGTAAGTCATAATGTATGAATTTCTGGTTGACCGATTTACACGTCGATGTAGACGGGTACGATGCATGCAGTTCTGGTTGAAAAAGTCACACAACAATTAATACAGGTAAGATGTATGCAGTTCTGGTTTACACATTCAAACGACAATGAACACGGGTAAGATGTATGCAGTTCTGTTTTACAAAGTAATACGACCATAAATATCGGTAAGATGTGTGCAGTTCTGGTTGCAAAAAGTCGCGCGACGATAAATACGGGTAAGGCATATTATCTTGAATACAATTCTCGTGGTTGTTTTTAATAGTTTGTCCTGTGTGATTTCTTTGCACTTTCATTATCAGACAGGTGAATGTATCACATTCATTATTCTCACGAGAAACCAAGCATTCGAAAATTTAACAAGAGCTTGTCACAGTAGTGCCAAAACCAGTCAAATGTGTTTGCTTGTATGACAACATTTGTTTTAGAGAGTAGAATAATATTTGTAAAACATGGCACCTGTATCATCTATTTATATTTTAAGGATCACTTAGTTTATAGTGTAAGAGTTATGCTGTAGAGAATAAACCAAATTTAAAATGAAAGAAAGGGAGGTAATTAAGAAAGAAGACTATAAACAGTTACTGTTCTTTATCATTGTATTTTTCCTTAAACTCATCGATTCAGTGAATACTTCAGTGTTCAAATTAAAATATTATTGTAAACTTAGATAAAGGAGAATATTAAAAATTAAAAGCTAAAATATTTACTATAAATTTAAATTAAATCTAATCTAAAACTATAAATAAAAATAAGGGCGATAATTCAAAACCTACGGCAGAAAGAGTTATCGTTCATGTTCACTTTACTTCTCCTAGTTGCCATATGTGTACATTTCTAGTTTCAAGTAAATCACTTCAGTAGATTTAGAGTTATGCTCCGGACAAAAATTTACTTTGAAATTATATGGAGGGAGATATAGTTCAAAAACTAAGCTAGATATAGTTCTTGGCCACTTCACTTCTTCTAGTTGCCATCTGTTTATATTCTAAGGTTAAAGTAAAATTCATTGAAAAGATTTGGAGTTATGCTCCGGACAAAGATTCGGACGGAAGGACGGACGCACAGACGGGCAGACGCACAGGTGGACGAATACTATAACTATATCCCTTCCAAACAATTTTTCGGCGGTTAAAAAAGCACACTTTTATACATGTGTATATTTAATTACTGATGTTATATGTTTCAATAATATATACTTAGTATATTCGGTTAAGGTGTTTTGCTATATCCGGTGAATGAGCCTCGTTCTGGGAAAACTGGACTTGATGCATGTCCATAAAGTGTCATCTCATATATGCCTGTTTAAGCCTGTGTTGTCCGCACATTCTATTAAGGTAGCGCACCCATAATGGACACATATACAAATATAATCTAATTAATTATTTTCTTAATCAGCATCATTTCAATGAACTACATGCAAATTTGTAGTTAGGCTTTCCCTGCTTAAAAAAAATATATACCGATTTTTTCAAAATCACCCCCACGCTCGGCTTTTGCCCAGTTTATTTTCACCCCTGGGGTATATAAAAGTTCCATAATTCATTCAAATTTCCAAATAGGGGCATGAAGTTGGTGTGTACAGATGCAGCAAAGGTATTTAACGTTTAAACAAGATGAAATAAGTATTCTTTTACAGAATTTTTTTTTTTAATTATCTATGGAAGAGCGCCATGAAATGTAAATGATTTCAGCCAAGTACAAAGTTGGTCGGTTAAAAACAAAGTGTCATAAATTCAAAATGGTATCATTTAAGTTATATTTTAAACGTAGTTTTTATAGAAACACTATATACAGCAAAAATACCAAGAAATAGACAGAGTTACCGTTTATTTTTTTTTAAATAAAAATAAATATGCCACATGCATCGTTCGTATTTTCAGCAGTAAATCACCCAATTTAGCCATAACGTTGTTTTAATTTTAAAAATTGAAGAATGTGCATACAAATTTCAACATATTTAACAATAAACATAGCTTATATGCTATATTAAATCAAATTACGTTAGAAAAAGAATTAAAACGCGTCGCAAAAAGTATGCGATGTCGGCAGGTTTCGAACCAGCGCGGGAAGAACGCAAAAGATTTGTAGTCCATCACTTTAACCACTCGGCCACGACAACTTCACTTTTGTGTAAGCTTACATTAGATATCCATAAGTAAACAGGTAAAAAGGCTCGTCGATCTTTGAAGAAATCGCGAAATCGTATTTTATCAGATGATATTTGGATTAAAGTCAATATTTATTGTGAAATTAATGTATTCTAAAAGAATTACGTAAACATATATCAAAATTCGGAGTTTGAAAAAAATAAAATGCATCTCTCGGAAATAACCGATCATTGAAGATCGGCAATGATCGTAAAATAAATTGCGGGAAATCATTAGGGGTGCGCTACCTTAAATACCACTCTTTCAGCCTTAACTAGATGTTTGCTTTGCAGAGACTTCCCATAAACGAAATATTGCAGACTCCACAGACTAATGTGGGATGGCACTTAATCATATGCATTAAGCTCCGTATTCCCATAGCGTGGCTCTAATATTACTTCAGAACTTTAATCGTAGTGTGTTTATAAGATTGGTTTATGTTTTTCAAACATCTGTTACAGAGGCTTTTTCAATTGCCTTGATGAAGACGGAACCGTGTATGACGAAACAAAACACGTTTGGCTTCAGGCCCGGCAGTAACGAACAGAGATGGGTACGAACGTGCTTGAAATATGATATATTGGTTCAACTGCAAATGAAAATACTATATAATATTTAAACTCTAAAATCTAAATTCCGCAATTGATAAAATGTATAAAAATGCATAATAAATATGTATAATGTAAATGTAGGTTTGCTTTTAAATGTTAAGACTGATTAATTATATTCTCATTGATATGATAATTACTCCCCCTCCCCCTCATTGACAAACCTAGAACACCGTGCAACCTTATCATTAATCCAATTTGATCATACATAAATTACGACAGGCTGCATGTATTTCTCAAGAACTGAATACGAATAAGTGTATTAAAACATAACACAATTGACTAAAAAGGGGATGAACGACAAAACGACACTGCGACCGATACTGAAAAGAATAATTATTCGTACGACATAAATTTTCGTTGATTTCGTGCGTTAACCTATGCAGATCATAACACGAATACATCGGAAATGACAGACAAAAATTCCTCTTGTCCCTCCAATATCAGAAATCCACGATTTTACTAGCCCAGAAAAAACGTCATTTTATAAAGCACGAACGTTCATGCCGACAACTAAAAAGATTTTGCATTATTAAATGTGACATGTTGCAATATTTAAGGTGGCATTTTCCTCGTTACAGGTGTGGATGTACGCTAAGTTGTATAACGAGGAGGAACAGTTTAACACTCAAGCTGTGCTACAAGCCGCAGAAAAAGGTAGCATTCCTCGGCCGACGCTTGCTAAAGAATCGACATCGCAATTTCCATCCACAGTGCTCACAGTTGAATTAATAATCAGGAGCAGAATTTCGTGTGTGTTGTTTCTTTAAAATTCAATCCAGGGCTTAAGTTTGTTTTAGTTTTTAAATCAGGAGTTCAGATTTTCATTAAGTTCGTTTTTTAATCAGGGGCGGGGTTTCTTATGAAGTTCGCCAAGGACGCGTCGACGGGCAGGTGTTATCTTATTCTTAACCGAGATGGAAGACCAATCAAAATGCAGCGCACGATATTCTCGGAATGTTTCTACACCATGGCTATGTCCGAAATTGCCAAGGCGACGAATCAAGAAATGTACAAGGTGTAATTTGTGCGTTTTCATACTTTAAATAACTGAAGGTGCGGAAGAAGATTATAAACTTACGACATAATAATGCAGCTGATTTGTGATGTTCCAATTATTTTGTTAAATTCATACGTCGATCCCTTTATTATGAACATTCTGCAACTACATTTATGTTTTCTTCGTATCCTGTAAGATTGACAAAATATGACTTGCGTAAAATATATGTAATAAGTTAGCAATATTTAACCTATCATAGATATTTTCGCGTCATGTTAATGATCGTATATTCGTATCAAATTAGATAAATGTCAATAAAGTGTATACAATTTTACTTAAAGACCGAGGCAATCCAAATGATGGACATACGCATTCACTGGGTACGCGAGGACGACACGGATATCCGACTAGGGCGTCCGCCTCTGGCTGGTGAGGCGAGGTCTGAGTCTCTGGCGGTACCCATGATGCTGCTGTGTGTGACACACGAGCTTCAAACCCTGGACCCGTCCCTCGGTGCCAGGTACCGCGACAGACAGGAGTGGAACGTGCATAAAGCGCTGTCGCAGGTACAGGTTCGTATATAGAGTATAACAGTTAACTGCCCGATCGTTGTGTAATATATCAAGCGATACTTAGAACAAAATACGACGAGACTTCAAGAGCCTGATATATTACACAACGATTAGACCGTAACCTGTTTTTTTTCTGTTTATCATACCTCTACGTCCCCATTTTAAAAGATCTTATGAAAACACATAGCTACGATTCTGCATTTTTAGCGGTAATAAATATGAATTTATTCGTTTGACGTGTTAATAATGACGTCATGAGCACTTTCGCTTTATATTTGTTAAATAAGTTGTTTTGCTGTTTTGGTTATGTTTGTATCTTAATTATTTAGCAAATTGGTATCATTTTGTTTGTTTTTGAATTCGGTACATTTTCAAAATGATGATTTTATAGTTTATTCTGAGTAATGTGACCTTCTTCAAAACAGCGACTGTTAATCTGATATACTAATATATAAGGCAGCCTTATATCAAGCAGATATCGATGAAGCATTATCATAAAATACAATATAGGAACTTTGTGTTTCACTTTTCATTTAAATTATTATAACTCGACTTTAGTTGTAGTAAAACGAATTTCATCATTATGTGTTGCTACATTGTTTATGTATGAAAGCGTTTTTTTTTATTAAGAAGACATATAGTGAATCTTGTAATCGCATGATACAACACGTGCAATTGTGGAAATTCTACGTACTCTTTATTCCATGTTTGGCTTCTTAAAGAATTAACGTGGCTACTCTTCATATACAAGTTAACTCACATGACTTGCTCGGAGTTATTTCACTTCCGTTTTAGAATTAAAAAAATCAGCTTATAATATAACACAAATAACATAATAAATCGGACCTTAGTTATCAGTTCGTTGTTCATTGTTTGAAATGTCATAATTATGTATTGGTTTCGGACATTTAAACAAATGAGAACTTTCGAATATGAAACTAATGTATAGCATATGCCGGTATGCCATTTAACGCGAGTGCTCAGTGGTCAATATATCGCATATCATTAGTTTTATTTCAGCGCGAGGGGACTGTCATATTAGAAAACCTCAGCCCTTCTGGAATGGAACTTCCGGGATCACTGGGGCGTCTCATGATACCAGGTTGTTTGTAATGTCCAGCTAGAGCTAAGATGTGGTGGGTACACACGGAGACAATGGTCGCCTTCCTGATGGCTTATCAGCAAACACGTGACGGGGACCATCTGGACACGTTTGTACAAGTGTATGACTACTGCTACTCAAACGTAATTTAGTTGTAAATTTTGAAGTATTCCATTTTTACATTTAAAAGTCAAAACGAACTACTCTGAATTGATATTGGGACGATCACATGTAGATTTTAAGATGTATTATTATACAGAATTGTTATTGTTAATGTTGTTGTTATAACAAGTATTATTTTCATCATTATTATAATTATTTAAAGAAGTAGTAGTAATTGTTGAGTTAGTAGTAGTAATTTTTTTTTTCAATGGTTTTAAGACATTTGTTCATTTATTGTGTCCATGTGAAGGCCTTTAAAAGAAATATGAATACATAATAATTCACCAAGAATAATAAAGCACGGCCATTTGGTATTTACGAGACCTGTATTGTTTAACTTTTTATTTTATTTGTAGATGTAAAAAGTTGATGGTGAGCAAAGAGTATTGTTTTTTTTCTTCAGTCCATGCGGTTCTCTTTTGCAACATGTTTGGTTCTTCTCCTTGTCAGCACTTTTTGTTCCCCTTTTCAGAAAGTTTGGTTCACTTTTTACAGCACGTGTGTTTTCTTTTATCAGCACATTGGTTCTTTTTTCAGCACGTTTGGTTCCGTATTTTAAAGCACGTGGATAAGTACATGTATTTTGCTGTTTGAAGCGTTGGTTCCCTTTTTCAGCATGTTTGATTCCCTTTTGCAGCGCGTTGACCATGGCATCTATTTGGCTGATTGAAGCGTTTGTTTTCCCTGTAAGTACATTGACAAATACCATATTGTTTGCCATTGAAAGCGTTTAGTTACCTTTTTATAGCGCGTTGACAAGTTCGTGTTGCTTGCTGTTTAAAGCGTTTAGTTCCCTGTTAAGCTCGTGAAAAGGAACATGCTGTTTGCTGTTTAAATCGGTTCGTTCACTTTTTCAGCACGTGGACAATTACCTGTCGTTTGTTGTTTGAATCGTTTGGTTCTCTTTTTCAGCACGTGGACAAAACGCGAGGTGAATGGTACGGCTCTCTGACTAAGGACGGGTCTGTTTCAATGCGGATTAAAGGTGGACCATGGAAAGGTATTGGCCTTCAAAAGCAGTCATTTTTAAATGAATTATTCATAATAATGACATGTTTTGTCATTTTGAACAAGGTTTTACATTGCAAGCATGACTTAAGTAACCAGCTTTATAGTAATTAATCAAAAGGTATAACAAATTATTTAATCATAAGTCAGGTAGGACACAGTTTTGTCATATAAACATGTGCATGATTCATGCCTTCTTTCCCTACACCAGTATAGGTCTACGATCTGTAAAACGCAAACATAATTAAACAATGTACGGATAATATATGCTTAAATATTTCGCCTTTCAAATTTCACCTTTGATGTAATTTCATCACGAACTCAACTCTTAATAAGACAACTACACATTTATTAACTAAATACAATGGGACTTTAAGTAAACGAAACATGCAAACATACACAATATATTTTACTAAAACATATGTTTCACTCGCAATTATTGAACTTCGGCCATACATATTACGAAACTACATATTTATTAAGCATATAATATTAATATGTCATTGAACGCACATACTATAATATACAAATCATGTTTTGCAGGTTGTTTCCACGTGCCCAGGTCATTCCTGTATTGCAAGCAGATGCTGTCTGAACTACTCAAACGACAAACCTAAACCCTAAATTATGGAAACATTTTTATAAACAATTAAAAAAAGCCTATCATTATTCTGAGAAAATGTAAACACAATATTGTAATATTGTGTACCAAATGCTGTTATTATTTTGGATTCTCTCACTTGTCATCATTTGCTAAATTAAGCTTGTAATCTAGGATCCTGGAGATCATGTGTAGTTAAGCTAACATAACATATTGTCAACAATCCTTATGTGTTCAATAGTGAACGTTCCATTTAAAGTGATTATTTCTTGGCTTTGTGTGTGAATTGTATTACATTGTATAGCCAGGTGCTCCTTTGCCCCAATTACAAGTGTAGCGGACCAAACTTTCTCTCATGCGTTTCCTTATTTCTATATATTTATAACGTATATTATCGTATGTTGTGTTTGATTAATTTATTTATAAGGCGCCAACATGAAAATATTCCATTTCCACTATGGAAACAATAGAATTCGCATATATCGGCTATACATATATTTGTAATTTACAACCTTCATCAAGCGATCGTTTATTTACGAACTTATTCATTAAAACGGTTTGTGATCTGCTGTGGAATTATTAATTTTGCCCCAAAAAATGTGTTCATTTATTTTTTTAAAATTACATTAATTATATACAAAATGTAAATAGTTATGTGCCATTTATTTAATTATCTGTCTGTTTCAAAAGCTGAAGCAATTTGTAAGTGCAAAAACATGCAATATAGACCAGAAGTATTACAAAGCTATGGTTTGTAGCTCACCTCAACGCGAAGTGCTCGAAACGAGCGATTTGGATAACCCTTTGTCAGGCATCTGACGTGTGCTTTTTAACTTTAAGCTATTTTCCATTTAAGAGGCCAATCTTTATTAAACTGGCCAGAATGTACATTTGTATATACAAAAATATCTTTGAATAGTTTTAATCTGGATTATGTGCAATAAAAAACTAGGTTACCATGTACAATTTTATGAAAACCTTGTTACTAGAATAACCATGTTAACACTCTAGAGGTCACGGTTATGACTCGTTATTGATGAAACTTGGTCGAAATATGTATCTTCACAATACCAAGGCCAAGTAAGTATTTGGCTTACATGCGCTTGAACTAGGTCTGTCAAATCTTTAACAAAAATCTAACCAGTTCAGGGGCGTTATTTGTTGCCAATGCTTATTGAAATTTGAATGCCTATCTTGACATCATCGAAGTCAAGTTTTTACTCAAGTAAGATTTTTTTAGACGAGAAGATTATAAATGTGTTTCCGATAGAAGCCAATGTAAAACTAGTGACCCAATGAAAATCGTATCGTCATGAAACGTGACAGTGATGAAATTGGGCATAATATCGCAGCTAACCAGCAAGATAGATTAAAGCAATTTTGAATAACAGCCCTTTTATTATAAAAAATACCAAATTAACCTTCTTTCTCTAACGCAAGCATTGTAATCAGATATATAATACAACCTGATTATCATTCATTTTATTGGTATACCACCTCAATCAATTTCGAAGAGCACAGTGTAGTGCATTTAATGAACATCTTTTCAGACGCAATAGTATTACATCCCCATTATGTCTAAGTCATGAAACATTACTTTTCGAATGCACTCAGTATGCACACATTTGCGGCGAACTTAAAACACAATCTCCATATATATCGTCCCTGCATTGAAACCTTTTTATATGCAGACAACAGTCATAACAACTTAACCAATACTACAATAGCTGATGCAGTTCACACATTTATAATAAATAGTAAGCGATTTGATCCGTTAATATGCTACTGAACGACTCTACACCCTCTTTTCTTCATTTGAACGAAACAAATCTTTTAAAACTCTTTTTTTTCAAACCTGTTCCACCTTATCTCGCCTACACCTTTCAAATGTCAGCCATATTAACTTGTTTTACCCAAATGAAACTATACTCGGAGTTTCCTGTTTCTGACAACATGAAACTGTATTTGTATAGGAAGAAGAACTAGGCGCGAAATGTTCAAGCTTAAATGCTTTCTAACAATGGACGAATTTCCTTGTCATGCGCGTTGGGTAGTAGTCTACCTTGATTGGTATATTGATGTATTGATTTATTCCAAAAATAATGCACATGACAATGAATAGGAGCACGTAAAACACTGTGTGCACACACACACACACACACACACGCACGCACGCACGCACGCACGCACGCACGCACGCACGCACGCACGCACGCACGCACGCACGCACGCACGCACGCACGCACGCACGCACGCACGCACGCACGCACGCACGCACGCACGCACGCACGCACGCACGCACGCACGCACGCACGCACGCACGCACGCACGCACACACACACACACACACACACACACACACACACACACACACACACACACACACACACACACACACACACACACACACACACACACACACACACACATATATATATTGTTTAAAACACATTGCGCGCACTCTGTAGTATGTGCGTTGCGATTTGGTTTAAAGATCGGTCATCGATTATTTGTTTCCTATTCAAACAATATGTAAATCAACTGAATATATTGTGTATTTAAAATCGCCAAGATATTTTGCGATGTCAATACTATTTATCACTTAAACATGTGTTTGTTAAGTAAAACAAAATAAATATTGGAATGTGACTGACAAGTCGACCACTTTTCGTAAAGAAGACGTCCTATAAGGGCGTAATTTGGACCCTTATCCTGAATCATCAAGGGCTAAATGAGCCATTGGTTCCCAGCTTAATATTATCTGAACAGTTACAGTTTCATTCATTCCTGACTCGTAATGATTATTCAGTGGCTATATATAAATGGCGATAGCTTAACACTTAATACATGAATATATTGTAATACTAAATGTGTGGATTTATTTTATTTAATACAATATATCTTATAATTCATATCTTATTTCAAAATGAATTTTAGTGTTGAAATTTTATTATCGACCACCCTCCTCCAGTTGTTACAAATGTATTCAATATTTTATATTTGTAATTTCTGTACAAAGTGTATAGCAACTTTTATATAATGTTTGATGAAAGCTACGCCACTAAATGTTTTAAACGCGCGCACTGACGTCTTTAAATTAATTTCAAGACTTTCGGTAAACAAAAAAACGAAAGATGTGTTTTCTTATATTTCTATACTTTTCATCCAAGAAACTTGCGTTGAAGATATTGACACATATTAATAATCGTTTACAACTTCATACATATTGAAAGCGTCAATTTCGATCATAGAAATATTAATATTGCAAATAACCCTTATAACTGCGGCTACATAAAACAAGCTGAGACGACACCTTTATAAAAAAGATGCCCGCGTTTTACGAAAACTATACTATTTCATCGGTTTGCTAACATAGAATTCGTATATAAGAGCTTTTTTACATCCAAAACAACAGTCCTGTTACAATGCAAGAATAAGAACAGGATAAAAGCTTCATTAAACTAGCTGAAATAATTTGTATTTATGGCTTGATGCAGATTTAAGTTTTCATTTAATTATGTGACCAAAGCAACCACACTTTTGTGTGAGAAAAAATAAAACTGAAAAAAAAACGTGTATATTCCCTGTATCACTCACTTTACACAAACTGAATGTCATCAATATATAGTTAAATTATGATCAATTACTCATATACTTGGTCTTGTTATTTTAGTACTTTACTTAAACCAAAAAGGTGGGTCTTGTGATATGTTGTGTCGATCATGCCTTTGCAATACAGATACATACAGACAATGAGAATGTTACTACTAATAATAATACAAATAACAATAACAATAAAAATTACTATTATTATTATTATTATTATTATTATTATTATTATTATTATTATTATTGTATATTGTATATGTCCAAAGGAGCTGAACATAACTATAATTAATCTTAATGTTCATATGCAGTTGCGATCGCTTAATACACCTCGTTTAACGAAGTTTGAAGATACTAATACTACTGCTATTATCTTTCATCATACTTTGAAAACAACGGTGAAAAAAATCATCAGCACTTATCTTCAAACCACATCTTCGTTGTCATAGCCATATGTGGGGCTGCTATTATCATTCGGTGTTCACTCTTACTTGAGTCAAATAACGATAACAAGAAAGAACAGTTTCGTTGTGTCGCTTCGAGATTGTAGGAAAAATGTCCTAAAGGCCGCAGACTTTAAACAACTTGCGACAGTAGTCGAGTTATATGCAGGATGGCCGCATTGTGTCCAGGTTGCATTTGTAAAGAAGTTGTGTAAGTCTGCCACGCCGATTCCAACGTCTGCTCTAGTTCTAAACAGTGCCCTAGCATGTTAAAAGAGGTATCAAGATGGCCACATGATAAAAAGGCACCACCTTTAGATTATTTAAATCTTGCGGATTTCATGAAATCAGTGAATTGCGATAACTTCTTCAAAGCTTCCAATTTTTTGGATTCTTGATTGAGTTCGCTGTATGTAAGGTATTGAAGATAGTAGAGATAGGGTTCGATTCAAATGCAGTCATCCATGCTATACAATGGAAACAGACAAACAGATGAATTGGAGGTGCCGATATTTCCTCGGTACATTACGCATCGCAAGAATTCGGGAACACACATCGCCTCTGGTTGTATATGTTTAAAAAAGACAGACAATATTCGTTTGAAAGACTTGTCAAATGACTGCTGTGCAATCGGCGATGCTAATAACTCCGAAAGGGATTTGAATAACTGGTAAATGAGATTAGAGTGTTTATCGTCTTCTATCTTTTCTTCTATCAAGTCATAATATTTAAGAACTTCATCATATTCCCCATTGCAGAAAAGGAAGGAAGCGTATCTCATGTAGTTGCCAATAATATCACACTCTAGAGATTGTTTAAACATTTGTCTAGCTTTATTGATGCTTTCCTCATTATATTCACGTCTTTCTGCCTCAGTTCTAAATACGTCGAAGCAACCAAACAAGCCAGAGTTGACATGACGCTATGCAATGCATAATCATGTTTTCCGTATCTCTTCAACGCGGCGCGATAATGAGTTTCTAATTGTGTATATTGGTTTTCAAGTACAGTTTTCCTGTTTTTGACGGTACTTCTAACAATTCGAATCCGTACAAAAAATGCGTCGTTCCCTGACACATATTGAATACATCATTAAATAGTGCTGGACCAGTCGTACAATATATGTGGCCTTGATTGTTACTCATGCGCTCATGAAGCAACTTTCCAAGGTTTTGCATATGAATATGTTCGATTTGTATTCGTAGTGAATTAATAACATATGTGATTTGATCCGACAATTTTTGGAGCTCGTTTCTTTTAATTTTCGCATCAAATAGGTTAACATTCTCTATGGTAAAGTGTGGACATTTGCGGCGTGTCAAGAAGCGCCTCAAAGTTGAATAAATGTACTTAACACAATTGAAAAGATTGTCTTCCCTCCACACATCAGGCCGATTGTTCTCGACCGCAAAAAGAAGGCTTTTTTAAAGTGAAATGTACTCCGTCTGTCGCGATATTCTGGCACAAACAACTCCTTTCGTAACATCTTTGTCAGATAAAATGCTTTCAGATGTACTCTATCTAAACTGTGCATAAATAGTCGCTCTGTTAGATTTGTGGAAATTCGCCATTTATAATCAAAATAATCGTAAGTACATATGTTGGTATTTTTGGGGGGTCTCTGCGGAACTATAAAAACGCCATATTTCTTGGCTTTTTTTCAACGTCTCTTTCAAAGGCCAGTGACCGGGGCGAGGCCTTTCGAAAACGAACTTGCATTTCTTAGGAAGACTTTTACAGAAACCCGCATAAACACTGTCTGTATTCCTGATACGTTCTGCAGGACCGTGTCGTTTTGCTATCTTAAGTATAACGGGATGTTTGTTTATAGTATCGAACATAACTGTATGTGGAATAATACCGTCTGTTTTCGTCCAATCCCTTCGAAAAAAGCTTCCGAAATCAACATTAAGGTGATCCGAATCTATTTGTTTAAAACGATTTGCTTGTGTTGATAGTTCAATAATTGTTAAAACACAGTATTGTGAAGCACAACCGTTTGTGCTCACCTTAAGAACGACTTGGTGATCATGCAGCTGAAGAGGCGGACTTTCTGAATCAAGAAACAAAAGAAACGTATCAAAACGTTGTAGGTGGTCTACGTCAGACATCATTCCTATGGTTGCAGTGCCCTCTATTTGACTTCCAAATATATAAGTCCGTATGTTACGCCCAAATGCTTGTTGTACCAGTGTTATGTCTCGTTCATAAGAGAACATTCTTTCCTTTCTAAACTTGATTACGTGTTCATTGATTGCTAAGTAATCAAGAGCAAGTGAAAGTCTCACTGAGAATTCATGTTCATCTGTCGAATGACCTGCCACATGTGTGGCTGTTTTACCAGCTTTCCTCTCTTTCCGTGCTTTGTGATGCTATTTGTTTCGTTTGTTTCGGGGCATCTTTTAAGAAAAAAACTAACGCTAGTTCACACACTTTTATTTAAATACGATGTCAAGATTACATTCCTTTATAGCATTACGTTAGTTTTTAAACTTTAAATAAGTCATTCACTTCATATTATTCTTCATATATCTCATAATTTAGTTATATGTTACCCGTATAGGACAATCAGATATTCGGTTTCCGTCCTAAAATAACAAAAAATAAAACATAGTATAAATTCAAACTCATAACGTAAGCAGTCAATAAATATTTTACTAACAACATACAGATACGATTTGTGTTACGTTTATAAATAGTCATAATTGACATTAATTAACCTTTAATGACAAACCCATAATTTAAACATGAAGACAAAAGATAGTAAAAATAATCATGATATCATATATAAAAACAATAAATAAATTGGAATTTTGCTTTAAACAATGAAACAAGGGAAGACAACTTACAAAATGTTTAGTACTCATGATAACTGCGCGCTCGTGCTATTCGACCTTTAGGCCTGTTGTATGCTGAAACAATGTCATGTTAATAGAAAGCGAAATGAAGGTCATTTCTTTTGCATTCTGACAGTCAATATTTAACATAACCAATAAAAGATTTAACAATTGCAATTTGCTTAAATCGAGCAGCCAAAAGCAAACACACACAAAAGTTCCAATAACAGAAGCACACAATCTTAACCCACTACATACCATTGCCACAAAATGTCATCCGCTTCAAACTATCATGACTACAACTTGATATTTCCAACAGTTAACCACTTCCACCGAAACATGTTTTTTTCAAGACTCATATGTTCACTTATATCATGAAATATCGCTTGCCTTAAATTTTACTTATTGTGTTCCTTTCCGAAATATAAATTTGGTATATTGCTAATAAGCTTAAATATATGTACGTAGACAATGACCCAAATACGATAAACAATAACGAACCAATGTAAACCTAATGAATTAGAACGTAAATTAGAAATTTAAAACCTATTGACTTTTAATGTAAGATTTTACTCGTACACCGTTTGACAGCTCTTTTCTATTTATTAGAGATTTGAAATTTAAAACCTATTGACTTTTCACGTAAGACTTTGTTAGCGGTGTGTGTGGCAGATCTTTTCTAATTATAAGGGACATGTTAATGACAATCGATAACTATTCTAAATAATTAAGCGGCCGTAATATAAAGTTGATAATTGTTTTTAGTATGGTAAATATTTTGATACATTGAAAGTGAGAGCTGAATCTGAGTTGGATTAAGAGGTACAGTTAAGTTTACTAGTATTGCAAATATGATTGATATGGTTAACTTATATTAAGTATTAATACTTTTATATTAGCTACAAAGCGCTATTTGCGTTGTTTAAACTTGACATCGTTAATGAACTTCAGTCGAATTATAAAACTTATGAACCCTTTTTATCCCCACGTTTTTCGGAGAAAAAGTGGGAATATTGTATTGATGTGCGTCTGAACGTCCGTCCGTCCTGGCCACCAGCTCCTCCTACGCTAGATCCTTGAAACTTACATACATGGTAGCTATGAGCATATGTGCGACGGTGACAGTGACGGAATTTTGATCTGACCCCTTGGTCAAAAGTAATGGGGGTTGGGGCGGGGCCGGGTCAGAGATTTTCACTCATTTTTTTATGTTATTTTACATTAACTTCTTCATTTCTGCACCGATTTACTTCAAATTGATACTGAGCTTCTCTTGTGACAATAAGGTCAATCTCAACTATGCATGGCCCCATTACCAACCCTGGGGCTCCCCGGCCACATAGGCCACGTCCACCCAAAATTGCCTTTTACTATAATTTCTTCATTTCTACACCGATTCACTTCAAATTGATACTGAACCTCTCTTATGACAATACGGTCAATGTCACCTATGCATGGCGCCATTACCAGCCCTGGGGCGCCCCGCCCACATAGGCCACGCCCATCCAAAATTGCCTTTTACTATAATTTCTTCATTTCTACACCGATTTACTTCAAATTGATACTGAACATCTCTTGTGACAATACGGTCAATCTCAACTATGTAAGGCCCCATTACCAACCCTGGGGCGCCCCGCCCATAATAGGCCACACCCACTCAAAATTGTCTTTTACCATAATTTCTTCATTTCTACACCGCTTCACTTCTTATTGATAATGAACTTCTCTTATGAAAATACGGTCAATCTCAACTATGTATTGCCCCATTACCAAACCTGGGGCGCCCCGCCCATAATAGGCCACACCTACATAGGCCACGCCCACCCAAAATTGCCTTTTACTATAATTTCTTAATTTCTACACCGATTCACTTGAAATTGATACTGAACCTCTCTTATGACAATACAGTTAATCTCAACTATGAATGGCCCCATTACCAACCCTGGGGCGCCCCGCCCACATATGTCACGCCCACCCAAAATTGCCTTTTACTATAATATCTTCATTTCTACACCGATTCACTTCAAATTGATTCTGAACCTCTTTTATGACAATACAGTCAATCTCAACTATGCATGGCGCCATTACCAACCCTGGGGCGCCCCGCCTACATAGGCCACGCCCACCCAAAATTGCCTTTTACTATAATTTCTTCATTTCTACACCGATTTACTTCAAATTGATACTGAACATCTCTTATGACAATACGGTCAATCTCAACTATGTATGGTCCCTTTTCCAACCCTGGGGCGTCCCGCCCATAATAGGCCAAACCCACCCAAAATTGTCTTTTACTATAATTTCTTCATTTCTACACCGATCCACTTCTAATTAATACTGAACTTCTCTTATGACAATACGGTCAATCTCAACTATGCATGGACCCATTACCAACCATGGGGCGCCCCTGGGTCAAACATGCGGCGTGGGGATACGCGTCGGCCTCTGCCGCGTCATTTCTAGTTAGTTTTTTTTTCATGAGTCACTCTCTAATTCTCTATAGATCATATATAATGTATACACATATTGGTAATGCACTAAAAAAGAATCGCTTGTATTTAACCTTTGAACCTTAAAACGATGGTCAGAATTGTAAATTGCAATATTTCAGCTGATAGTTTACCTTAAACCTTGAACCCGAATTGTCAGAAGAAAACTCTAACGATATGTGTGAAAAGATTAACTGGAGTGTCGTCGCAACTTTCGTCAACCTTGTGGCGCTTGTGTTCTACACTACCGCCGTGGCGTCCTTCCACTGGGCGGACAGGACAGACAACGGCTACGTCACGCATGCTGGCCTCTTTATGGCGTGCCCGACGATAAACGAGACATGCTACGATACTTATTACCATTTCCAGGCCAATCCGTATGGTACGGTGATATGTTTGTTGGTTACTTCATAATTTAGTACTGCATCCGCATATCGTTTCTCAGTAACAAAGTATTGATACAGGCGCGTGATTATAAAATACCTTTAAAAATGAGATTAAAAATACAATTAGCTGAGTACAATAAGGGAACAAAAGATGCGAACACTCATTGGCATCGTCTTTCTGACCGTGATTGCACTGATCATAATACAGATACATGATGGACATCAACCATAGTTTACATTGATTTCATTCAGGGAACGGTGTCATCATTGCCATGGCTAAGTTTACATGCGTATGGGCTGATCTATAAAATTGCACTATCAATAGCAAAACCAAAATCACAGTGACTAAAATAAAGAAACAGTGCTTTTCAATAAACTGTTCATTTGTTCTCTGTCTAGCACAATGTATAGTTCGCCAAAATTATTTGATTTAATGCTTACCTGAACATCATGTTTTCTGCAGATGCGCTAACATACAAATTAATTGACTGAGGTCTAATTTTATTTGCAGAGTTCATTTTTTATCCTTTGATTCCTTGTAATTATTAGACATATCAACCTCACGTTTTCTAATCTTCGTTAGTATTGTTCTTCTTTATTTCAGTGCTGTTATAATAGAGTTACATGTCATCGATTTTGTTGAAATGATAAACACGAATAAACTTAAAATTTATTAGACATGATGACAATAAAACATAATTTTAACTTGATAACACTTTTATTAGTGAGTCATTCGTAAAATATATCGTCCTTTGAAGAACTGCTTTAAACGTGTTTGCTTGTATCAGTATCTCTTTCCAATAAAAGTACATTGTGTAAACAAAACACCTTTATATCTCGTTTACACAATGTTTTATTTCATGCAAATAAAGGTATAATCACAGCCAGTGTTTCATTGAACGGTTAATATGGTAACAGAGGACGATAAAGAAACCTTATGGACACAAAACATGAGTTCCTCTTGCTTACACCCACGTATTTTGTTTCTTTCAGAAAAAGGTGTCATCATAGCAAGCGCTGTTCTGAACGTATTTGCGTTGATGGGCTTCTACTTCTTCACGTCGCTCTCTGTGTTCTTCTATTGCGGCCTCTATCGGGAGAAGCGGCTCGCTACAGGCGCAGTTATCACCGCCTATGTCGCAGGTATAGATATGTGTACTTCGATATATAATGCAGAATTTTTAGTCTGAAAACAATCGTGTTATATCAGCTGCCAATAACCACTAATACATAAAAACACTGAATATATGCATGTACGTTAGTTAGACTGCCGTCTCTACATTGAAACGGTCAGTTGGAACATTTGTTTGTCTGGTATCATGTGCGTGTTCATACATAAATGTTAATGCAAGATCAATATAAGAAATGACTAGATGATGTGGACCGAGTCCGAATGCAGCCGTTTTTACTCTGGAAACTTTAAAATCTTTAACGAGGTGCGATGTTGTAATATATGAAAGTAATTTTACATTTTACCGAAAGTTTTCAGCCTCAAATAATTATACACTGTGACTATTCGAAGTCTTATTAACCCCCAACGATACACAATGTGAATACCCACAGACAAACAAACTCCCAATGTTTGTCAAAGCTGTAATAGTGCATGCACTTGAAGGTGTTTTTGAAATCAACTTAACATCATCTCGTTGTACTGATATATATGATATGTGTCCATGGCCTTCATTGGACTAACAGTGAACGCGGTGTTAATCAATGGACGCGGTTGAGCTCTCTTCTTTTCCTTTTGGAATATTTTAATCTAAATTAGACACCAGCTTATAATTATCGCATTTTCTCTAAAACCTATCTAGACTAAAAAGTGTTGCATTATTCCCTAGGTTTCCTGGCGATAATTGGTATAGCGATGTATGCAGTGGCAATTAAGAGGCTTCACTTCTTTATATTGGTTACGCCATCACATTTTTTCAAAAAGCTATCTAGACTGACAAGTTTTTTAAATTATTTCCTAGGTTTCCTGGCGATAATTGGTATAGCCATGTATGCAGTGGCAATCCAGAGGCTTGGTTACGCCCTCAGTTGGTCGTTCGCTCTCGCAGTTGTTGGAATGATCATCAGTATACTCGCCGGCATCCTCATGTGTGTCGGCCGCAATATCAGCATGATGTCTACAGACGACGACGACGACAAGCCCTCAGTAACGACAAGACGGCATCCGATAGACAAGTCGACGGGACGGCGTCCTCACGAGGACATCGACTTTGACGCAACCCATAGGAAGCAAATGCGCATGGAGGAGGAGCTGGAATTCGGAGGCGAGCTACCTAGGAAGAAGCCACTTCCGGGGTTGTAAAGTTAACCGTTACCGATCAGAGCAATGCGATCTGACCCAATTGAAAATGGAATTTTTTTCACGGAAGTGTCGTTTTAAAACCTTATTCCTTGCTTTATATTATAGTTGATGTTTTACACGCTCATTGATTTTACATTTGGGACGAATATTTATTTTTTTCTCCGTATACTAACGTTCCTGCATTGCGCCTTCATATCGCTGGATTGAGTTAAAAAAATCAATCCCACCGCTGCCACCAAAATGTTACGTACCTCTGCTTTGTGGTATTACCGTTTTAAATACTTGGCTACTTATAGCTTTCAAATAGCTGTTAATAAAGTGTTACGCTTGTTCCATCCATTTGAAAAATACGACACAAGTCGAAATAAATGTTCAAACAATAATTTATTCGTGCGAAGACAATAATCGCAATAAACTTCGTGCGAAGACAATAATCGCAATAAACAACCTGATTAGAGAGCAACACAAAATAAGTTATTTCTAACTTAGAGGAAAATATTGTTTAAATACATTTGAACATCTTTTAACACCGCATGCAGAATAATAAAGAATCAATGTTTTGCTATCTAAAAAAACGTTGTATATAATTACGTCATACACGACCTTATATTATTTTATGATGACGCAATGCAAAAACGTCAATAAAAGTATTATTATTAGAAGTGTAATTGTTGTTTAATATCACTACGTTTAATTACACTAAGCGAATGTCTTTAATTTTGAAACAATATCTTCTAACTGTTTTTGTTTGTTTTAATTAATAATTATATTTTTAAAGGCATAAACACATAAATTAAATTTTGTCTTGCAACACAAACAGTATCTGGAGCAGAGATAAGCTTTTTTCAATTCCACTTCAAGAAAGATACTATTTGAGTCTAAACCGTTATTTTGTTATATTGCCAGCGTTATGATTTGAAGAATTTAAATATTAAATGTTATGTATTGTGTAATTCTTGTGTAACAATTTATATTTGATGTTGGTTTGTTAAGTCATTTATCAGTAAAAATGTTACAGGGCATATTTATGCAATGTTAGATCATTTAAAATGTTAGCAGATAGATATCGAAATGTGCAATGGTTGTATGAAAACCACAGAAATAAATCAGGTGAAAAGACTCAAAAATCAAGAATATGTTAAAAATTTAGTGGTTTTAAAACCTGTGACAGTTTTGTTTTGAGCTATGTTTTACGCATATGTACAAATACGAACAGTGGTTATTATTATCGTGATATCGTTACAAATTTAAGTATATCAAATTATTCCAGAAATCAGCAATTTTGTGATTGCTTTCGTTTATTGTTCCTGAAATCTCACTAAAAGTCGTCATTCAAAAATGTTCATGTTTGAATTAAATCAGGAGACCCTTTTGTGTTTTTAATACAATAGTTAGACTAATATGTTGAAAATTATTTCAGTAGAGTAAAAATTCGAGGAACTAAAACCTGAAAAATGGACTAAAACAGCTAAAATAGTTAAATTTAGGGTTTTTTAACCTACATAAACTGCAAAAATTAGTGGTTTAAACCTAAAATCACACTGCATATATGCGAACAATATTTGATTATTATAATGATCACATGTCTGATAAATCTAATTAAATCAAATTATTCCAGAAATCAGAAGTTTTATGTGTTTTATTCATTTCCCCCCCCCCAAAATCACTAATAGATGTTGATCAAAAAAGTCGTTGTTGGAATGAAACAAGGAGGCCATATGTGTGTTTTTAAAACACTAATTAGACAAATATGTCGGAAATTGTTAACTTGGTAAAAATAATTCGCAGAACTAAAAATTGAAGAATGAGCAAATTCTGCTAAAAATGCAAAATTTAGTGGT
The DNA here is from genome assembly GCF_020536995.1 of Dreissena polymorpha. Taxonomy (NCBI): domain Eukaryota; kingdom Metazoa; phylum Mollusca; class Bivalvia; order Myida; family Dreissenidae; genus Dreissena; species Dreissena polymorpha. Next base: position 65,809,046 of record NC_068365.1, on the reverse strand, counting down.
TTTTAACCCTTTTTACAATAATGCATGGAGAATTATTTTTTTATTGAATTATCAGAAAGCTTTTTGATACCTATTTAATACCCCAAAACTGAAACCCTGGGTTAATTCACATGGCTGAAAACGTCTATTTATTGAATTATTCCAGAAATCAGCAGGAAAACTTTCGATTTTGAGTGATTTTACCCAAACAAACATATATATGACACTTAAGAAATGGGTTTTCTGGAAGGATACAAAATACCTTATTCAACTATACAAAAAAATCTTGGCCTCAAAACTTGCAATAAACACCAGAGGGCTCTCGGACCATTCCTCTTTATAGTCATGAAATCTACCCGAATTTAACTACTCTGATAGATACGGATCTTTCATTCAGCATTCCGCTTTGTGAACACCGAATATCCGTCGTTTGCTTGTATTGTCCACTCGGCACTTAAATGTGATACTAAAAATTATTTATATAATGTATAGTTTAAAACTTATTCGCATTAAAGTAATGATCCAAGCCTTTCTCCAGCATTGTACGATGTCACAAGGGAATAGAACTGCAATTGATGTGTCTGTGGTTGGGTGAGATGGTCCCGCCAGCCATGTTTGTTTTTACACTTTGATACAACTAAATCAATATAAACAGTACTCCAACGCTAACAAAAGCACGAAATGGCTTGCGGCAGAAAGGTTTCACGTATACTTTTATAAAACGGTTAATCATCAATCTTTAAAGTCTAGAACCATTAGCAGATTGCGTTCGTGGTAAACTCATGATAAAATAGCACGTTACAGGGACCTTTTCACAGATTTTGGCATGTATTGAAGTTTTTATCATTAAATGATTTATTTTGATAAATGTAAACATTGGATCCAAAAAGCTCCAGTAAAAACAATAATACATATAATGGATAAATATAACTTTAGAACTTGGTAAATGTTCAGTATTACTCTTTTCTCACAAATACCATAACTACATCGAAAATGTGCAAATCTGAAAAAAAATAAGTTTGTCAATATGCCGAATCGTGAAAAGGCCCCTTTAATAGTATCAGCAGAAGCGTTATCGAATAATTAGACTTGTGTGAATCTTTTTTCTTCAGCCAACCATATTGCCCAAATCGTATTTAGCAATCTGAATAGTTGAAGGAGTCGTTTGGGAGTTTGTGTGTTTTTCTTGAGGTTGGTTGTCATCGGCGCAAATAACGGCGTTACAAGCCATTGAAGGTTGTTTAAATATTCACGAACGTTGTCCTTAAGATGTAAGTGTATAAAAATTCAGACTGAAAATAATGTTTGGTAGGTTGGTTGGTAGTTGGTTGGTTGGTTTATATGTTATTCGGATGGTAAGTTGGTTGTTGGTTGATTGGTTGGTCGTTCGTCATGAGCAGTCCCCACAGGCTAATCAGGGAGGACACATTCCGCCTAAACTGGATTTTCGCTAAGAGAATACTTCTTTCAAACAAAAAATACCATGTAAGCGGAAAGTGTCGTCCCTGATAAGCATCTGTGGACTTCGCAGGCTAATCTGGTCGACACTTTACGTATATGCACAGAGCAAGACTAAACTGAATTAAATAAAGTGATATCTTTAAAGTAGCATTGGATTTTGCAACGGACAACTGACACTATGGATTTTGCAACAGTCAATTTAAAAACGCTTTTGGAAAACATATTAGTGTGTTGTAATCCTATAATTTATCCTAGACTGCGTCTCTCCGATTATGTCCTTTTGATATATAGTATAGATCACAAGTAACGCACACAGTCTATTAGCAGACATTCGCAATGGACGAACGAGAAGACGAAGAAGAACATTTCCGTTTCATAAACGAAAAAGGAGTTGATGATATATCTCTGGAAATTTTCTATAAGCCCCACACGATAACACTTCTAACCGTTTCCATAATTGGACTTATTTATACAGCATTTACACGGTAAGCTTAGAGTTTTGTTACATTGTAATGTGTTTTCGCGATATTCGGTGAAAGGTCATTGACAGGCATGTTTTAATTTTAAGGCAAATTATTACTTCGTACCGAAACTATTAAAAAACAGATGCATTAAATTAATTCTAATTTTTGTTTCAAGTTTCTACTGTTTTTCAAGATTGTTTGGCATGTGTCAAATATTGGTGCCGTTGCATCATTATTTATTAAATTGTAATATTTAGACATTTCAAATTAAAAACAGATAATGTGAAAATAGGTGCTACCTAATTTACAGGTAAAAGCTTCTTTGATAACCATTTAATCAGTGTGCGAATTTCACTTTTGAAACCACTAGCCCGTTCGGGCTACCAGATGGAATTTTTCACTAGCCCGAACCAAAGTTTACTAGCCCGAACTGTTTATCACATGTTTTTAAAAGAAGTCTATATTTTGGACAGTTCTGGATAGTACTTATTGCAGGTAATGTGTAATTCATTATTGATAAGGATTGCAAATAACAGTTTATCCCAATTTACTGGAAATGTTATTATAATATTTAATGACTCAATACAATTGAAATACTTGTATGCAGGTACTCGTCAATCAATACCTAGAATATGCAGTCAAGATGAAAAGGTTTATATCCTGTCAGTTAATTATGTTAAGTGTCATTTGTCACAAATTATAAATCCGAAAAATTAAGCAGAGAGTCTGAGGCCGTATGATAAAGCGAATAGAGGGAAGAGTCCAATCCCCTTAGCTTATTGTTCTTGTTTATAGTCTTTCTAGGTCCAATTCTCATGAGTACAGTGCGAACAATTATCAACCAGACCATTGGAAACACTGCATGTGTATTAATCATTCTATTTTTTTCATCTAGAAAGTCGAAAAAAAATCTATTTAACATTTAACATCATAAAAATTAATGGTTTACTAATAAACATAACTAGGCACAAATCTAATTATGTTTGACATTTAGAAACACAAAATATCTATAAAAAAAACACAGGTGTGATTTTCTGAGGATTTCTGCAGATCCAATTTACTCAAGGACCATTTCTTAATATATTTTTTAAAGAAAATGGGTTTGAGGTAACCGTGTGACCGATTTTAGGCATATTTCATAACAGCCAGAAAATCGTACTTGAAACCCCTCCACATACTACACTTGACTATTGCTCAAGTAGAACAGGCTTTTTCCGCTCCATTTTGGGAAAACGCCACACTGGAATTTTGGGAATTTCGCGTCGTGAAAATATTCCCATTTTGGGAAAAAAATTAATCGCAAAATTGGCTCAATTGGGAAAAATTATTGCATATAAATAGTGTTTCTTATATTTCAAAGAAGCCGTTAACTGGTAAATAACGATTATTTGGATAACTTATTATTAAAATTTTACAAAATACACATGAACATGTGTGATAAGTGCAGGTTTTTTAATCTTAATTTGGTGAAAAGGCTTGGCCTTTTATGAGGTGAAAAAAATCGCGATTTTGAGGAAAATAAGGAAAGTCTTAAATAATCATTTACATATTTTACAGTTTTTAAAACAAATTCAAGGCAACAGATAATTTAATTATCGCGAGCAAACTAAAAATGACTCGTTTTTGACACAACCCTTATTCTGCCGTGCATCATTTTGACGCATCGAAAATTTGACCCGTGCGTCAGTCAGTTAACATCTCGAGTGCCATGGTAATAAATCCCGCTGTGCTTCTAATTGTGCTCAATCCGCGTTCAATTCAAAGCTGGCGATTCAAGGTGCAAGTAATGATGATTCAATAATGGAGAAAGCATTAACTGGATTTAACAAACATTTGATAAGGTTTGTTAAACCAGATAACAACAAGAAAAATTTGGATTATTAAAGTTAAACTACTACAGGTAAGGCATTCTTAAGTTTACATATTTTGGACATGTATAGTATTCGAATAAACAGTAATAGATATATACTAGATGTTCCATGCATTTAGATTGTGTTTTGTTACAAAAGCTATCATAAGGATAATGATAATATAATGACGATAAATATGTGATGAAAAGGTGCTACCGGTACATATCTTAAATTACTTAAATGTGTTAAAAGACTTTAATGTGTTATAAGGAAGTAGATTTAAATGTACAAATTCATTAAAATATGTTGTGTAATGTATCGTGGTATTGTTATTTAATAAAGGAGTATAACTTTTTAAGATATTGTGTTACTCTTAGAGCATTTTTTTATCTAAAAAATTGAATAATACATACAAAAACACAATTAACGCGCTTCAAAATTGACCCGAGCATTTTTCAATTTGACTCTTCAAATTTTCAGTCCAGGGGTCATTGACTCCTGGTTTTTAAAATCTATTGAAATCCCTGATGATGATGATGATGATGATGATGATGATGATGATGATGATGATACTGGAATGGATTCAGAAACGTTCTGTACACCCAATTTCTAATTTAATTGATTACTTTAAATAAATATTGCCCCTACTTTATATAATTATATTTATTTTTTGAGAAAATCACGTACTCATAAACATAAACATAGTAAAACACGAGGAACTGTTTAATACAAATCTTATTTGATCTTGCATCCTATATAGGTCTGGTATTGTCAGTAGCTATAATGGATTATTTCCATTTGATCTATAAATAATTCACAAGGTACTTGTTTTACCTTGTATAGAAAAGTATTTTTGCCTGCAATACAAGCAGCTACTGGATAACTAAGTTATTCCTCAAAGATAATTTATTCATACTAAACCAGCATTCAGGGGTTTTCTGTCAATGAAAAAAGGCTGTAAAACAGACCAGATAACAATTTCCCCCCCCCCCCAAAAAAGGAAGTGTCTAATGATAATTATATCTCAATTTTATGTGATAAACATTGAAGAAAGTATATAACTATAATTAATATGAGTGTGTTCTCCTTATTTGAATTAAAGACCGTATCTGTCAATATTTTTTGATTAAAAAATGCCTAGTTTGTCCATTTTTCCATAACAAATTCCCAAATGTGCATATTTTATGAATTTAAAAAGTCCCTATTTGACGAGACTCCCTTTTCCAAAATGACTACAACCCCCCTGGTATTTTTAGCGAAGCTGTTTTCTGAGAAAACCCGAGCTATTGTCATAGCCAGCTCGGTGTGTCGTGTCGTCCGCCGGCGTCGTGCTAAAACCTTAACATTGGCTCTAAAATCAAAGTGCTTCCACCTACAACTTTGAAACTTTATATGTAGATGCACCTTGATGAGTTCTACACGCCACACCCATTTTTGGGTCACCAGGTCAAAGGTCAAGGTCACTGTGACCTCTAAAAATAAAATATTCGGACAAGCTTTCATTTATTCAAAACTGTACCTGCAGCCAAGCGATGGCACTCATTATGCGGTGCTCTTGTTTTAAATAACACCATGGCCAGTTGATTTTGACCAAGGGCTAGCAAGCAGACACTCGATGATAATACAGGGTCCAGGATCACATCACTTTGTGGGGTTCCCAATTAAATGTTAATGGATGTAAACACCCCGATAAGTGGTGCTTTTTTTCAAATAACTGTTTTAAACAATTTTTCTTACAAGTTTCAACTAGTGCATAAAAGACAGATTGTTATGATGATTATGGCAATGTGAAAAACATCAGAATTACTTAATGAAAAAGCCTGTTTTCTCGTTCAAAAATTCCTTGTGTACTGCACGGTTATGCTTTACGCAACATTAAATTTTGTCACCGATATTTTATGTGCATTAAAGGATTTATTCGTATACCTTAAGATATTGGCACAAACTGCAAGAAAAACTGTCTTTTATGCACTTAAGATTTGTGCAAATGTATTTCAATAACTTTACATATTTGAAAAAATAAAGAACGGTGTGTTTACATTCCGTCCAGCTCATGTGTAATGCCCCATTGATTATGCTCCCTGAATATTTCAAGGCTGTAAATTGACCAGTAAAAAACATTTCCTGGTGACGTTAGCAGTAGTAATTTCTGCAAATTGATATCTCCAGTAATATATAATACAGTCAATCTTGTATTAAGAGACCACTCAAGGGAGTAATCAAAAGTGGTCTCTTAATAAAATGGTCTTTAAATAAAAAAGGCCATTCTGGAAGAATGCTTACCCTCAATTTTAATCTATATGAAGGATAATCTCTTTTGTTAACAATGATTTTAACTTTTATAATAAAATGAATATAAACACAATACATAAACAATATTTTACTTATAATGTGTTTTATTTTTTCACTTATTATAAATTATCATATATTATAAATGAATTGTGTGTACATATTTATTTGCAAAAAACAACATAGACAAGGAAATATTTCACCTGACACATAATTTTCCACGTCTTCAAGCACTTCGGCTTTACGCTTAAGAATGTTCTGAATTTGAGTTTTACCGACTCCAAACTCATCTGCAATTTTACGTGCACTTTTACTCTTTGACAATTCCAAAACCCGAATTTTCTCGTTCAACGTTAACACTTTTCGTTTTGACTTTTTAATTTCTGCGTGTACGCTTAAGGAAATCTGACTCGATTATGATACATAATGAGCTGAAAAAATTAAAACACGTCAATTGAAAACAAACAAACAGACCTGATTGGAAAATTTATTAAGTAAATAACAATGTGATTGGCTTACAAATATCTACTAATTAGCATAATTACAAATTAGTAATGTACGGATTTCGACAGATGTTGCCGATTAATAGTTTATTTTCCGCACTTTCAGGAAATGTTTGTCGCGTACAGTGCATTGTTTCTGCATCTGTTATCTATACTCGAGAAAAATCGGCGTTGTCTCTTAACGTTCCACATAGTAAACTTTTTAAGCTGTAGACTGTGTGTAAAACGTTCCTCTATTATTGAACTCAATAAATTGATATGCAGTCTATAACAATACCGGTCAGAACCGGTCAACGAGACAAAGCATAATCATACTGGTTGGTGTGAAAACAAAGCAGCGGTGTAACAGTACATCTTATCGGCTGAGATAAACAATTAACATGGATTTGTCCCTGAAAGATCAATACATTAACCACTTTTACCTCCTAGTGGTCGCTTACCGGTAATTCAAGATTTGGTCATCAAAATACATAGAAATCAGCGGTCGCTGGTCGCATAAGACAAAAGTCGCTGAATACAATATCATTATATAGCTAAAAATCTCCGTGGGATTTCAAAATGGTCGCATAAGACAAAGGTCGCTTAATACAAGTGGTCGCATCCACAAGATTGACTGTAACTGTTTAATAATATTTACTTGTATGCAGGCCTGATCTTGTTTTTTGTATGATATTTTTTTTAGAACTCTCAGATACCATTCAGTATTTCAACTTCATGAAACTTCATGGGTGTATTGATATTAATGAGGAAAATTGCAAGTCATAGAATCAATTACCGTACACTTAATTATTAGCTTTTAATTATTACCCTACAATTAATAATTTTACTCTATATCAAAGGATTTGCACCGATTCATAAAAGAAGTTCATTTGGCTAGGATGTCCCTTTAAGTGAGTAAAAATTTGTCAAAGACAACCCTGAGGCCATTCAGGGACCACACTTTCCTCTTTTATCGAATTTCTAGTTCAAAAGAAGTATTTTCTTTACAAAAAAAAGCGTCAAAGCGGATATTGTCTTCCCTGATAACACTTTGCGGACTGCACAGGCTTATCTAGGACAACACCTTACGCACATGAAATAAGTCAAGTTTTACCTCATTAGCTCATTATATAGTACCTTCATCTTCTTTGTAATTGTGATTTAAAGACAATCAATACTACAAGATGGTTTTAGTGATCTTTAAACATGCAATGTTAATACGTTAATGCTTTCTCTCTTGTCTTATAAATGTAGCTGCTTAAATGAAAATACATTACTTTGATAGGCATCATTTATTTATTTTTTAGAAATAAAGAAAACGCGATGAATTTAAAGGGAATTGAAGTTTACAATAGCCTTTTGTCATTAAAACAATCAATAATGCCAAGTTATGAAATATGAAAGCCTAATGGAAGTTAATTTTATATTGTTAAAAGATCAACAGTTATTATTGTAAGTGGTTTGCAGCATGCTAGCTATCTTACGCTAAGCACTATATTTTAGTTGCCTGATTAACCCTTGCTTTTTAGTATGAGTGTTGCTTTGGAAAAACATGGCTAAATGCATTCGCATAAAGTGCCTTCTCAGATTAACTCTTTCAGTGCTGGAACTGAATTTTGAAGGCCTTTGCAAACAGTTTGGATCCAGATGAGACGCCACAGAACGTGGCGTCTCATCAGGATCCAAACTGTTTGCTATTCTGATAGTATTCTTTGAAAAAAAATGAAGAAAATGCCAATTTTAGAAATTCAGCAGACGACATTTTAGCAGACGACAAATTTCCCAGCATGCAAAGGGTTAACCTGTGAAGCACATGCTATCAGGGTCGACACTTTCCACTTTTATGGAATGTTTTGTTTCATGGATTTCTCTTATAAACAAAAATCTAGTTAATGCTGAAAGTTATGAACCTGTTTAGCCCTTGGTGACTGCATTGGCTCATGTTGGACGACAACTGACGCACATGCATTGAGCCCAATTTTCCAAGAATGCGGCAAAGTTGCAGGGCTTTTTTGGCCCGATTTTATAGCCGAAATTCGGCTATATTCCCAATCAATAAGTATATTTTTTTCCCAAAATTTGCTAAAAAATTCCCAATTGGGGAAAAAAACGCTAATGACATCGGCTGTTTCGCTTTACGCAAAGCATATTCCTATCCGGTCTCTTACGGGTTTTAGACTATACTTCGATATGGATAACATCGCCATTATTCGTGTGCACGATACTCTACGTGTTGTTCAGGCGCTTAGGCTTATCTGGGATAATACACACTTTAGGCATGTCATGCATTAAGCCCTGTTTTCCCAGAGAAAGGCCCAATCATTTTTAAAAAGTACTTGAAATGTAACAGTTGAGAATTTGTACTACTAACTGTTTTATTTATATTTTCAGAGACGACCATGTACAAGAGTCGAACATCTGGAGAGGGTTTCTTTGCGTTGTGTTCTTTTTTCTGGTCATAAGCATACTGGCTTTCCCAAATGGTAAAATTGATTTCAGTGATTAGATGGATAAGATTGTACAAACATGTTTTAAAATTGTATATATTATTGAAACAGACTAGTTGTCAATTGATTTCAGCAATAGATATAAATAGTGCTGACCATTTTTTTAGCTTGGCTGTTTTCAGAGAAAACCCGAGGTATTGTCATAGCCAGCTTGTCGTCAGCCTTAGGCGTCGTGCTAAAACCTTAACATTGGCTCTAAAATCAAAGTGCTTCCACCTACAACTTTTGAAACTTCATATGTAGATGCACCTTGATGAGTTCTACACGCCACACCCATTTTTGGGTCACTAGGTGAAAGGTCAAGGTCAAGGTCACTGTGACCTCTAAAAAAAAAATATGACAAGCTTTCGCAGCCGAGCATTGGCAACCGTTATGCGGATCTCTTGTTCTTAATCATTCTTGTCGTTCTTGTTAAAACAATAGTCATCATTGGACAAACACCCTTATACAGAAACAGGCAAACTATGTTTTTGAAATCTGTCAATTAATGTCAATGATCCAAAAAAAGAATTTCTTAATAAAAATGTTGCTTCTTTCTTAGTACGAGATCACAACAAAACAGGAAAGAAAATTTCAACTGAAGCAATACTTAATTTAATAATTAATTTTGTTTTCTATTGAATTGCATTTCACACAAATGTGACATGCAGTGTTGACACAATGGCCTCAGGGCCCGAACAATGGTGGTGGAAAGTTTCACACTACATGTATTTGTTCATAAGATATAAGTGTAAATAATTTAACACCTTTATTTTACTTCCGCTTGAACATGGTGTCTAATTATTGTACTTTATTTTAAATATGTAGCATTTGGCTGGGGAAAGATCTAGAATTACACAAAGTCATCAGAAAGCCTGATTGTCAATAATTCTCAGTTATTTCTTTTTTTCTTTTAATGCATCTTTTTTTTAACACCCCTTTAAGTGAATCTGTATAAGACATTTTGTAAACAATGCATTATACATGTGTTTTTATTTATTTTGACACATTATAAGTAAAATAGGCACTCACATCGTTTAAATACGTTTTACTACAAAACTTGATGTTAAATTATTATTTGTTAAATCCTCAACAAAAATAAAATATTGTCCATGTGTGCATGAACACAGTTTAAAAATACAGTCATAATGATGAAAAATGCAATCATTGTAAATGAAAAAGTCATTGAAAAGTGCTTACTATACTAAAAGTGTAGAAAGAGCATTACCGAATTACATTCAAAATATGAAACCGACAGTTTTTATTGCAATTCACATACTAGTAATACAATGTCTCTCTTTTGTTGTTTTTTCCAGGTCCCTTTACAAGACCCCACCCTGCGATATGGCGGATGGTATTTGGTAAGGAGAGAAACTGGTCGCAGTGGTGTAATGGATATGGTGTCCACCTAGCCATCTTGAGGTCACATGTTTGATCCCTACTGTGGGAGCGTTCTTTAGATCTCCCCCATATACACCAAGTACTGGTTCTAGTCCCAGAAAACAGACTCGAGAGCGTTTCAAATAAGCCTTAGGCTTTCTATGCAATCAGGCTAAAATAAATAGGTTGAAACTAAACTAAGAAAAGAATTTGACATTTTTGGAAGCATATAGTTGCCGCTTCGTCTGTCCGTGCGTGTATGTGTGCTTCCGTCCGTGCACAATTTTTGTCCGGGCTATTTCTCAGCAACCAATGACCAGAATTTAATGAAACTTTATGGGAAGCTTCACTACCAAGAGGAGATGTGCATATTATCAGCAGGTTTTGGTCGGATGATTTTTCACAGAGTTATGGCCCTTTGAAATTTTCCATTAACTGTACATATAGTTCAATTCTTGTCCGGGCTATTTCTCAGCAACTAATGACCGGAATTCAATGAAACTTTATGGGAAGCTTCACTACCAAGAGGAGATGTGCATATTATCAGCCGGTTCTCGTCGGATGATTTTTCACAGAGTTATGGCCCTTTGAAATTTTCCATTGTACATATTGTGCAATTCTTGTCCGAGCTATTTCTCAGCAACATGTTACAGGAATTCAATGAAACTTTATGGGAAGCTTCACTACCAACAGGAAATGTGCATATTATCAGCCGGTTATGGTCGGATGATTTTTCACAGAGTAATGGCCCTTTGAAATTTTCTAAAAACTGTACATATAGTGCATTTCTTGTATATACTGGGGGACATATTGTTTTTGCCCTGTCTGTTGGTTTGTTTGTTGGTTTGCGTCAAACTTTAACATTTGCCATAACTTTTGCAATATTGAAGAAAGCAACTTGATATTTGGCATGCATGTGTATCTCATGAAGCTGCTTATTTTGAGTGGTGAAAGGTCAAGGTCATCCTTCAAGGTCAAAGGTCAAATATATGAGTCAAAATCACTAAACTTTAACATTTGCCATATCTTTTGCAATATTGAACATAGAAACTTCATATTTGGCATGCATGTGTATCTCATGGAACTGCACATTTTGAGTGGTGAAAGGTCAAGGTCATCCTTCAAGGTAAAAGGTCAAATATATGGGTCAAAATCGCTCATTTACTATACAATATAACTTCATGACGACTTCTCAAATGCATATGGAGCTGCACATTTTAATTTGTACAGTGTTAAGGTCAAGGTCATCATGAAAGGTCATATTTGGCATGCATGTGTATCTCATGGAGCTGCACATTTTGAGTGGTGAAAGGTCAAGGTCATCCTTCAAGGTCTAAGGTCAAATATATGGTCAAAATCCACATTTAATATTCACTACATAGCAACTTCATATTTGGCATGCTGGGGGGCATAGTGTTTCTCAAACACATCTTGTTTAAATTCAAGTATTAAAGTTTTGATTTTTAAATACCGATCAGCAGCAAACAGCATAAAGCCTGAACAGCCGGCGAGTTAGATGCTGTTCTGGTTTAAAGCTGGTTGCATATAGCAATTTTCACTTTGCTTCTAAGTGGGAAATGGTTAGTCCATTTAATGAGTAACCAGAGTGGACTATAAGTAACAATTAGTTTACCCACTGTCCATCCATGTGTCTGTCTGTCTGAATCTTGATCCTGCGATTATTCAAAAACACCTGAAGAGGTATTAATGAAAATCAGTATGTTGATACAGGACAATATGGAGAATATGCAGGCTATCTCAGTTTTTAGGTTAGAGAAGAAGTCGTGAAACTTGTGAGGAATCTGTTGTATTTCCGACAACATTCACTTGATAGGGGACTGCTGTTCATTCCATTACAAAATGTTTAAACTCAACCTGTATCAATTGGCTTTACCCTGCCCATAATGGTGTTCTGCCCTTGAGGAATTTGTTACACTGAAGAAATTCACTCATTAATTTACTGCTGTTATACTCCCCTCTATCTGTTAGAAGTGAAGTTCCAGTATAGTGGAGTCACGTTCTGAGAAAACTGGGCATAATGCATAAGCTTAAGTGTCGTCCCTGATTAGCCTGTGCAGTCCACACAGGCTAATCAGGGACGACACTTTCTGCTTTTATGACATTTTTCGTTTAAATGAAGTCACTTCTTAGCAAAAATCTAATTTAGGCGGAAAGTGTCGTCCCTGATAAGCCTGTGTGAAGTTCCAGTATAGTGCATTACAGGATGATGTATGTAAATGTGGCCTGCTGACGTTTATATGCATTATTAAGAGAAATTAAGAATTGAAGTATGATTCATGTCGTTTCCCTACTGATTATAAACAAATACTGTAAAATCATTATTATTTTTGGGGCATTACTTTTCATTGATTTTGTGGGTGGGCAATCCACAAATTCAACACAAACACATTGGAAAATGACGGACCCGAATACCTATATTTTTCTCCTAAATCAGAAAGCCACAAATTTACATTTCCAGGAAAAAAGGAATTTTTTAAAACACAAAATTGCATTCTGGCGAATACAAATGATGTTACCGTATATAGAGAAATTAAGATTTTAAGTTTTTACATATCATAATTTCATAAATGAGCCTAACCAATTATTCCACCTGTTTATAGGTCTCAGTGTTCTCTACTTCATGCTGCTGGTGTTCATACTGTTCCAAAACCGGCGCGACGTGAGACACATGCTGGAGTGGCTGTACCCAGACCTCATCAACCACACGCTGGCAGAGAAGGTAGAAATATAGGAAGTGACATGTAAACCCTTTACCGCTCAGATACCCACTTAAACTCATTTAGATCTTTTTTTGTCTATTTTGGGAAAAGGTATCTAGCAAAATTGCGATTATTCGAGTTGCGAAATCTTCCAAATTGGGAAGAATTTTCATCGACAAAAGCATTACTGTGATACCATTATTAATCGTCAGGCATTAATTTTCATAAATTTCGTCAGTCGACCGATCGGCGAATTTAAGATCTTAACGAACAATCATGCTCTATGTTTGGAAAAAAACAAACACTAAGTTGAACAATATTTTAAAACTTTACCGTTGACATGAGGCATTAAATTCCAACATAATCCATGCACACATTCACTGCTGTTTCGTAATCAAGATTAATCCGGTTTTGACACAAAGAGATGTAGATTACACAAGGTACTTAACTGACACGTTACACTTCTTTAAAACGCGTGTGCAGTACAGCTGTATCAAATGCGTTTACTTCGCTTATGTGGAATGGTAATGAATAAGCGCTAATTGTTTATAACTTTATTACCCATTAGGTGCATTGTGTTTTTCAGGGGTGTTGCATATTAGCCATCACGCAGCGAATGCCAATGAAAGACAATAAACCAAATGAAAAGATGACGATGTGTGATCAATAGATTAAGACTAATTGGCAATTGGCTTCGTTGTTATAAACACTCGTTAACGGTTATTCGATCCCACTTGTCCGCTAATCATAACAATCAACGTGTAAATGGCATACATTAAGAGGGTCCATTACTGTCCTTTGATAACAAAAGACTAGTTAATTGGCATGTGACAAACAGGCCCCACCTCCTGCAGTGATTCTCAAGTGTGTTTCCGCATTCGTACCACGATTTTTCGCAACTGCGATTGATCGCGAATATGTATTACACACAAATCGGATATTGACTGACGCATTTTTTTTAAATGCAAAATCAGAAATCGGCGAATTTAAGTGCTGACGAAATCGTCATTTTTATAAAAATGACGAAATTTTGTGCTGTCGAAAATAAATGGTTTCACAGTATTTGGGAAATTGTTTTTCTGATTTTTTCTTATTTAATCTAATGTTTTCATACATAGGTATCGCCTAAAAAGGATAAGAAAAATATTAAACTGTTTTTTTACCATGCAACAGTCATTGTCAACTGCTATCGTAAGTATGTGTATGATAAAAAAACAACAGACTTTGTTATGCTTGAAGTTCAAATAAAATACATAGCTCGATATGTCATTAAGGATTACCTACCGAGAAACGCATTTTTCGGCTTCAATCATTTCGGTCGGAAATTGGAAAAACAAAATTGAGATTTAGAAAAAAACACACACCATATTTGTCATTGGGAATGGGGCCCACTATCGGACCCGTGAGATAGGCAGAAAAAGGCCTGAGCCCATAAGAAATTCAAATAAAATTTATGACCTCTCTTACTTTATTCAAGTTCTAAAGTGTCAGTCCGTATAAGTCTGTGCAGTCCAACCAGGCTGATCAGGGACAATACGTTCCATTTGTATGTTATATTTTGTTTAAAGGTTGTTTTTTTAAACAAAAATCTGGTTTACAGAGAAAGTGCTGTTTCTAATAAATATTGGTCTGTGTGCACTGCACAAGCTCATCTGGGACGATACTTTATGCATTAAAACCCATTTTTGCAGAGGGCTGCTAAACATGGAAGTGACTCATCAAAAAATGGAAAATGAAGAAGCAAGTCGAAATTCTGATATTATTACTTGAGACCGTAAAAATGATACAAGCAAGCCTAAATTGGAAGCTAATCTTAGGTGGAAATTGTTGTTCTTGACAACCTGAGCGGACTGCACAGGTAATCAGGGTCGACACTTTAGGAACATGCAACAAGAGTATGGTTCATATATGTTTGCTTACAGGAGTATGCAGTGAACTGTTCAGACATCACGGTGAGTCGTGTGTGGTCGTGCGTGGACATGTTTGCGTTCGCTCACTTTTCTGGCTGGGCTATGAAAGCGCTACTGATACGGCATTACGGCATTCTGTGGACCATCAGCATCATGTGGGAAATCACTGAGGTAAGGATTGAGACACGGTGGTAACAAATAAATCACTTCGGCAAACACAATATTGGTTGGCTTAAATCAATCAAAGATGTAAACAGCAAATACTTGTAGCAGAGGAAGAAAATCAATCACAGATTTAGTCAATCAATCACAGAGGAAGTCAGTCATTCACCGAGGTATACAATCAATGACAGAGGTAGTCAATCAATCACATAAGTTGTCAATCAATTACATAAGTAGTTAATCAATCACAGAAGTAGTCAATCAATCATGTAAGTTGTCAATCACATAAGTTGTCAATCAATCACAGAAGTAGTCAATCAATCATATAAGTAGTCAATCAATCACAGAGGTAATCAATCAATCACAGATGTAGTCAATTAATCACAGAGGTAGTCAATTAATCACAGAGGTAGTCAATCAATCAATCACAGAGGAAATATATTGTGGAATTAATAAATCAATAGGTTAATGTTAATTCTAGTTATTATTTTAGCTACTTATAAATTGTGTATTTCTTTCCTCACCGCCCCCGCCCCTCCCCCTTCTCAAACTGTGTTTACAAATCTCATACAAAACTATTTCATTTTTTGTTTCAACTGTTTTTCTCTAGATTGATTAGATCATATCAACCCATGCAAAAGACAAAAAAATCTTACCGGACATGAGGTCCGATAACTTTTAAAATTTACCGGACCTCACCGCATTTTACCGGATCTTATTCTGTTTTAACCAAGCAATAAAAAATATATTGTACAGTGTTTAATCATTATGACGTTCACATTGTTTAAGAATTCTAAATACAATAAAATAACGAAATTTACACCCGTTCAGTCTGCGCTTCCGGTCGTAACTTATGCCCAAAATCGGCAATATTATGTCATTTTAACATCTGGCGATAGTCACTTAGACGTCTGATAATTCGCACTCATATTCTTGTCTAATATCAAATAATAGTCACATAACACAGCCATGTATGCTGACACAGATGCACCACAAAAACTTCTCAGGTAATTTTGCAGTCGCCAAACTGTGCTGTTCAGCGTCCATTCGGTTACAAGAATGCAAGAATGCATATCATAAGGGCAGGGTTAACTGGCAATGGCGATCATTATTTTTGATTGACGTCAGTCTTGAAGTTAGCGTTTATTGCAGATTGATTTACAAGGAATCACAGTTTTAAAATTTACGCAATATCCACGGACTCCTGATGACAATATACGATCTGTGGCAATATCCAATGGTGAAAAATCAGTACATGAAAGACAGTGTCGGGTATCATCGCACCTTTTTACCATAAACAATTACTTAAACAATTATTGTTCCTTATGAGAAATTAAATGCAAATGGTTAGCAATTAATAACTTATGGCGAGCAAGTTGTGAAAACAATACCCGTTACAAATTGCATGCGGTAACAATTTAATTTAAGTAGAAGTATATTTCATCATGTCCATTTTTAGAACTGAATAACACTAAAGCCATGTGATAATATTATTTAAATCTCTTTGTACGCATCTGCACCATTCACTACACATGATGCCATGTAAAACCCGTGTTTTAATAAGAGCGCGAAATTTTTGCTGACATAGATGAGTTCCTTGCGTGGAAAGCGTACATGTCAAAACAGACCATGTGCCTGTTACTATATATTTATATATAGACATGCAACTCGGAACATGTAGTATTTTTAAATGAAAAAATACATCGGCATTAATGCACACAATGAGATAGTATTGACACATTGAAACTATAGACAAAATACGTAAATTTACGAATAATAAATTAAATTAAAGTCGCTAATTGATTGGTTGTTATAACAAAATATAACCAGTGAATATGAATATGCTCGCACATTGGGTCACTTGATTTACGCATGTTAAATGGGAATAATCCCATCCGAAAATTCACTTTTCGTAAGCGCTTGCGTAGAATGGCGGGCGTTTGTGTTAATAAAATTCTTAAACACATTAGCATCCATACTGGTCATATTTTGGTTTTGAACATTGAAATCGGTATTTGTTCATATTCTAGTTTCGTTTTCATTTTTTTACCATAACACACAATTTATTTTTGGTCAGACACAAGGTCCGAAAATGTCGGGAATAATACAGGACCTCAGCAAATTTTATCGGAAATGTCCGAGGTCCGATGTCTTACGCATGGGTTGCATATCATTTCAAACTAAAATGAGATATTCTTGATACTTAAATCACTCTGTAGATACCAGTAGTGTGTGAGCCTTGAGATATTCTTGATACTTTAACCACTCTGTAGATACCAGTAGTGTGTGAGCCTTGAGATATTCTTGATACTTTAATCACTCTGTAGATACCAGTAGTGTGTGATCCTTGAGATATTCTTGATACTTTAACCACTCTGTAGATACCAGTAGTGTGTGAGCCTTGAGATATTCTTAATACTTTAACCACTCTGTAGAAACCAGTAGTGTGTGAGCCTTGAGATATTCTTGATACTTTAACCGCTCTGTAGATGCCAGTAGTGTGTGAGCCTTGAGATATTCTTGATACTTAAACCACTCTGTAGATACCAGTAGTGTGTGAGCCTTGAGATATTCTTAATACTTTAACCACTCTGTAGAAACCAGTAGTGTGTGAGCCTTGAGATATTCTTGATACTTTAACCACTCTGTTGAAACCAGTAGTGTGTGAGCCTTGAGATATTCTTGATACTTTAACCACTCTGTAGATGCCAGTAGTGTGTGAGCCTTGAGATATTCTTGATACTTTAACCACTCTGTTGAAACCAGTAGTGTGTGAGCCTTGAGATATTCTTGATACTTTAACCACTCTGTAGATGCCAGTAGTGTGTGATCCTTGAGATATTCTTGATACTTAAACCACTCTGTAGATACCAGTAGTGTGTGAGCCTTGAGATATTCTTAATACTTAAACCACTCTGTAGATACCAGTAGTGTGTGAGCCTTGAGATATTCTTGATACTTTAACCACTCTGTTGAAACCAGTAGTGTGTGAGCCTTGAGATATTCTTGATACTTTAACCACTCTGTTGAAACCAGTAGTGTGTGAGCCTTAAGATATTCTTGATACTTTAACCACTCTGTTGAAACCAGTAGTGTGTGAGCCTTGAGATATTCTTAATACTTTAACCACTCTGTAGATACCAGTAGTGTGTGAGCCTTGAGATATTCTTGATACTTAAACCACTCTGTAGATACCAGTAGTGTGTGAGCCTTGAGATATTCTTGATACTTTAACCACTTTGTAGATACCAGTAGTGTGTGAGCCGTGCTCTGTGAAAACATTGCATAATGCATGTGGGTAAAGTGTAATCCAAGATTAGCCTTTCAGTCGACACAGGCTAATCAGGGATGACACTTTCCTGCTCAACTGGATTTTTGCTCATGAAAGGCTTTCTTTCAACCTGGTAAGCCTGTGTGGACAGCATAGGCTAATCTGGGACAACACTTTTTGCACATGCATTAAGCCCTGTTTTCCCAGATCTAGGCTCATGTTGTATCTTCATGACAACTCTGACAGGTGGTGTTGATGTGTTCACTCGCTTGTATTTTTATTTACACTTCTAAAGCTGGTGCTTGGTCATTGAATTTCTTTGACACTTTGACATGTTGTCTTCAGTATGATATAAACCGTATATTAATGAACACTTCTACAGGTGGTGTTTGCTCATCTATATTTTTATGCACACTTCTCCATGTGGTGTTCGCTCACCTGTATGATTATGCACACTTCTCCAGGTGGTGTTTGCTCACCTGTATTTTTATGCACACTTCACCAGGTGGTGTTTCGCTCACCTGTATTTAATGCACACTTCTCCAGGTGGTGTTTGCTCACCTGTATTTTATGCACACTTCTCCAGGAGGTGTTCGCTCACCTTTATTTTTATGCACACTTCTCCAGGTGTTGTTTGCTCACCTTTATTTTTTTGCTCACTTCTCCAGGTGGTGCTCGCTCACCTTTATTTTTATGCACACTTCTCCAGGTGGTGTTCTCTCACCTGTATTTTTATGCACACTTCTTCAGGTGGTGCTCGCTCAGGGCCCTTGCTACATTTTGGGGGATTCGGGCCGGGGCCCTTAGAGGGGGGAGCATTTTGAGCGAAAGGGGAATTTAAAAGATCTTTTCACCAACCATTCAACACTAAAAATTGCTATATTTTAATGTAATTTACATAAATATACATTTAATCAAAGGTTAATAGCACAATACCAGCTGGCAACATAGGTTTAAAATTTAAAAAAAAATTTGAGGGGGGGGGGGATTTTTAGCTGAAATAGGGGAAAAAAGTATACTATTTTAAGGGGGAATGGGGGCGAATTTCGGCCCCAAAAACGGCCTAACAAGGGCCTGGATGCTCATATGTATTTTTATGCACACTTCTCCAGGTGGTGTTTGCTCACCTGTTGCCCAACTTCCTGGAGTGCTGGTGGGACTCGTGGCTGCTGGACGTTCTTGTCTGTAACGGGCTTGGTATCTGGGTCGGCATGAGGATCTGCAACTTCCTCGAGATGAGGAACTACCACTGGGAGAGCATCAAGTAGGCAGGCAGTTGGATAATTTGTCCTATTCTAACCCTTCACCACTTAGATACATATTTTTACGCATTTGTAGTCCCTCAGAAAGTTAAATTTTATTCAAGACCTTTTTTACTTAATTCAAGTTTTAAAGGCTTCATTTCCAACCATTGGATACTGATGAGCAGCAACCGGTATAAAACCTGAACAGACTGTGAGTTACTCGCAGGCTGTTCTGGTTTTATGCTGTTTGCTTATAGCCATTTTCTCTCCCTCTCTTCCACAGAGACATTCACTCCACGACTGGTAAGATCCGGCGCGCGGTCCTACAGTTCACCCCGGCCACATGGACCCATGTACGATGGCTTGACCCCAACTCTGGCTACATGAGACTCGTGGCAA
Organism: Dreissena polymorpha; assembly: GCF_020536995.1. Classification (NCBI taxonomy): domain Eukaryota; kingdom Metazoa; phylum Mollusca; class Bivalvia; order Myida; family Dreissenidae; genus Dreissena; species Dreissena polymorpha. The sequence continues at coordinate 65,788,949 of NC_068365.1, read as the reverse complement.
TCACCTTCCTCATCTTCATCTGGCAGGTCAATGTTTATCTTTAACGGACTAGATTTTGATACAAGACAGGGTCAATTATTAAGATCTTTCTCTCTTTTTACTCAACTCAAAATATGGAAATTGTATTTCCTCTAAGGTAAAAAATGTCGTTCAGCTCGCAAAAAATCTCAAATATCAGCTTTACTAATATGCATATATGCAGTTATTCCCTCTAAAACTCCAAGTTTAGCCACACTTAAAACTAAAAATCTTGTATACATCACACACAATATACCAAATAGTTCTTATCTCTTAAAGTGTAAACTTGTAGAGTTGAACATATAAGATTACTGTCTGGAAAGTACAGATTCTGTGGAACACATGTTTAGGAATGCAATCAAGTTCAACATTTCTGGTTGGAAGAAACAATCATGATACAAAACAAATTTGGTTTGGAACATAATACGCACTTTACCTTTTAAATAATTAGCTCGACTATTATACAGACCTGTTTACTTCTACGGATTCGCCGTAGTTACTACGGATTATTTGGCTAAACTACGCACTACGGATGTGTAATGAAAAACTACGGATCCATCGATCAGAATGGTCAAATTTCAGTTTTTAATCATACTTTCGCTTATTTTCGGTCTTTTCGGGTAATTTATCAATCATAATCAGTTTGACGCTTGCGTAGTAAGAAACGTTAAAATTCAAGCCTCCCGGGGAATGAGTGCTGATCGAGCTTGTCGAGTCGTCACTGAACAACAACTGACTTGCGTATTGGTTCGCAAATTAAGCCGAATATATACGATTTTATGTTGCTATCCAGTATAAACATCTCTCTCTCTCTATTGCGGAGAATACCGACGATATTCGATGTATCAGGATTGAGCACGTCTGTTTTTACACACGTCCAAGATGGCGGCAAGCAGACGAGAAATTGCGATTAACGGTGGAAATAATAAATATCATTTAAACAAACAATGGAAAATATATGGTCATTAGGAAATAATGTAATGCGTGTGTCAATTAACGCAAAATAAAAAATATTTATCAGAAATCTGCGCAGTGAATGTACGTCACAGAAACAAGTGTTGGAAAATTGGAGTTCAGTCTACTCACAAAGTTAAATCATTTATCATAAGATGAGTATCGTTCGAAAATGGAAAGAGACAAACATGATTTGATTTATATGTTAGTGGATCTGTGTATACGCAGATTCATATGCATATTCTGCTTTATTATGTTTGTTAGGCTGTACAGTTTAATGAAATAGCATTGCACTGAGGTTGTCAAGTGCAAGATATTGAAAGGTAAACAAATAAAATATATTATTTTAACTCCATTAAATAAATTATTAACACAGCAAGAACACTAAAGGGTGTTTGTCAATATTTGTTTATGTTTTCCCCTTATGATATTTCATTTAAAAAAATACTGAATTAAATTAACAGCTACTCTTAAAGAGCTTATGAGCAAATGGTGTATGTAAAAATCTATAGATTATTGCAAGTTTAATATGCATGTGGATAGATATCTACTAAATATTGTCTTCATTGTAAGAAGACATTAAAGCAGCACTTTATAATATAAAAATGCTGTCAAACATGCACTTAAAAACAATTTTAATTGTGCTACTTATAATCATATTTATAATGCTTAATGCTTCCCAATTTCATGGTTTATCTCGCTATTTTTTTCGATTTCATGGTTAATCGCGCTAATTTTTCCAATCCAAATGGCACAGGCTGTAACAAATAAAAGCAAATAAAATCACTTAACAGATTAAATGATTAGCAAGTAAATTCATCTAATGCTTAATGTACCGTTAAACTGATATGTGACCCAGTCATTGTGTTTTAATGCTCAAAATGATTGAAAAGTTTAAAACTACTGACAACAGCCCAAAACTACTGAGAGATGCCCTACATACTACTGAGAAGCAATCGGTAGGGTAAACAGGTCTGATAATATATGAAATATACATAGTGGAGCTATCCTACTCACCCCGGCGTCGGCGTTTCCGTTAGCGTGCAAATGTTTAAAGTTTTCGTACTTCCCCAATTATTTTCATTGTCCCTTGACATATTGTTTTTATATTTTGCATACTTGCTAACCAACATGACCCTAACTATAAACAAGAGCAGACAACTCTTTCAAGCATTTTGTCATAATTATGGCCCTTTTTCCACTTAGAATATGCAGCAAATGTTAAAGTTTTCGTACTACCCCATTTATTTTCATTGTCCCTTGACATATTGCTTTCATATTTTGCATACTTGTTTACCAACATTTCCCCAACCTATAAACAAGAACAGACAACTCTATCGAACATAATGTCATAATAATTGCCCCTTTTATACTTAGAATATGCATATTATTGATAAATCTATGTTAAAGTTTGCGTACTACCCCAAATATTTCCTATATTCTTTGACATATTGCTTTTATATGTTGCATACTTGTTTACCAACATGACCCCAACCTATAAACAAGAGCAGACCACTTCTTTATTTATGATCACATTTTATTATTACTTTGACAAAACAACACTTACCTGAATACCACAATGGATTCCACCCAAACAATACCCCACGCCCCTCCCCAGAATCCCTTCCCTTCCCCCCGCCCCTCAATCTCCCCCCCCCCCAATTTTTTTTTTTGTTAAACATCATCTAATAAATTACCACACCCCACATTATACCCCCCTCTCACCCCCCCACCCCCCCACCCCCTACCCTGCCCCCTACCCCGCCCCCTACCTCCCCCCATTTTTTTTTAAACATCATCTAATAAGTTAACACACCTCACATTATACACATTATACATCTCCCCCCCCCCCCTACCCCCCCCCCCCCAAATAATTTTTTTTTCCTTATTCTATTTTTGAAAGATCGTCTAATAAATGACCACACCCCACATTATACCCCCTCTCAACCCCCCCCCCCCCCCCCCCCCAAAAAAAAATTATAAAAAATTGTTTTCCTTTTTTTTTTTTGAAAGATCATCTAATAAATTATTGAATATGAACTATTTCCCCATGATGGCTTACGTTATACTGTCAAGCACTCGAATAGTCGAGCGCACTCTCCTCAGACAGCTCTTGTTTTCATTTGTAATCTTGAGTGCTCACAAATGCAATAAATTATGCTATCAATTTTATCATTATTTTAGCCATATACTTTATCTTTAAATGTATTTGCGAAAGCATTGCCGCTATATTCCCACAATAAATGAACTACTTAGCCCCCAAAAGATGACACTTCAATTTAAGACATTGGCTAAGTGGATATGGTGTCCACCCAGCGACCAGGAGGTCACGAGTTCATGCCCCACTTTGCGAGGGTTCTTTAGATCCACCCATAGACACCAAGTACTGGTTCTACCCAGAAAACGGACTCAAGAGTCTTTCAATAAACCTATGTCTTTTGATGCATTGAGCAAAACTAGATAGGTTTGAACTAATTTAAGACATTGTCATACTATTTTTTCAGTTGGCGGAGTTGAACACTTTCTTCCTAAAACATGTACTAGAGGTGCCGCCACCCCATCTGTTGAACTGGATACGTCTGGCCCTTATAAGTGTCATATCTGCACCTACCATCAGGTAACGGCATTGAGCTGCGCTCTGTGAAAACATGTCTTAATGCATTTGTGTAAAGTGTTGTCCCAGATTGGCCTATGCAGTCAGCACAGGAAATCAGGGTACGACACTTTCAGCTTTTATGAAGCTGTTATTGTATTGTGGTTTAAAGGAAGTCATTTTAACGAAAATCTAAGCGGAAAGTGTAATTATGCCCCCCTTCGAAGAAGAGGGGGTATATTGCTTTGCTCATGTCGTTCTGTCGGTCGGTCTGTCGGTCCGTCCACCAGGTGGTTGTCAGACGATAACTCAAGAATGCTTGGGCCTAGGATCATGAAAATTCATAGGTACATCGATCATGACTCGCAGATGACCCCTATTGATTTTGAGGTCACTAGGTCAAAGGTCAAGGTCAAGGTGACCCGAAATAATAAAATGGTTTCCGGATGATAACTCAAGAACGCTTAGGCCTAGGATCATGAAACTTGATAGGTAGATTGATCATGACTCGCAGATGACCCCTATTGATTTTCAGGTCACTAGGTCAAAGGTCAAGGTCACAGTAACCCGAAATAGTAAAATGGTTTTTGGATGATAACTCAAGAACGCTTAGGCCTAGGATCATGAAACTTTATTGGTAGATTGATCAGGACTCGCAGATGACCCCTATTAATTTGAGGTCACAAGGTCAAAGGTCAAGGTCAAAGTGACCCGAAATAGTAAAATGGTTTCCGGATGATAACTCAAGAACGCTTAGGCCTAGGATCATGAAACTTGATAGGTAGATTGATCATGACTCGCAGATGACCCCTATTGATTTTCAGGTCACTAGGTCAAAGGTCAAGGTCACGATGACTCGAAATAGTAAAATGGTTTCCGGATGATAACTGAAGAATGCTTATACCTAGGATCATGAAACTTGATAAGTAGAATGATCATGACTCGCAGATGACCCCTATTGATGTTCAGGTCACTAGGTCAAAGGTCAAGGTCACGGTGACCCGAAATAGTAAAATGGTGTCCGAATGATAACTCAAGAATGCTTATGGCTAGGATCATGAAACTTCATAGGTACATTGATCATGACTGGCAGATGACCCCTAATGATTTTCAGGTCACTAGGTCAAAGGTCAAGGTCACGGTGACAAAAATATATTCACACAATGGCTCTCACTACAACGGAGAGCCCATATGGGGGGCATGCATGTTTTACAAACAGCCCTTGTTCCTAATCAGGAAAGTGTCTTCCCTGATAAGCCTGTGCAGACTGCACAGGGTAATCTGGGATGACTCTTTACGCACATGCATTAACCCTCACTTTATCTGTACAAGGCTGATTTGTTTTCCAATTTTTGCTATTTTATAATATAACATAAAAGTAACAAGCAATTTGGTTGAATTCATATCCCCCGCCAATATGCTTCTGGACACAAAAGTGTTATATTTGACACTCCGCTAAAAAGCATTTTTAACCAAGTTTTCCGAAGGAAAAAAAATGGTTATTAGATTGGTGAATGTAGGCGGGCGGTCTGGCGGGCGGGCGGAACAAGCTTGTCCAGGCAATAACTTTGTCGATCATTTGGCACATTTGTTCACCATCATTAGACGGTGTGTCGCGCGAAAGAATTACGTCAATATCTCCAAGGTCAAGGTCACACTTTGTGTTCAAAGGTCAAAAATGGCCATAAATGAGCTTGTCCGGACCATAACTATGTCATTCATTGTGAGATTTTAAAATCATTTGGCACATTTGTTCACCGTCATGGGAAGGTGTGTAAACGAAAGAATTACGTCAATATCTCCAAGGTCAAGGTTGCCACGACAAAATAGATTCATTTTGAATCAAAGGGGGTTAATTATAAACAATCAGTTCAGTTAGAGTTGTCTCCCTTTATCAGACTTTTTTTTCACATTGAAAACCTGGTTTTGTGACAATTTTGTTTTAGGATACAAAGGGCCATAACTCCGTTATTAACAGATAGTGTACAATGCCATTTGGCGTGCATCATCCTCTTATCCATATATATACTCATACCAAGTTTCAATTAAATCCGCCAAAGCACTTCTGAGATATGGCTCCGGACACAAAAGTGCCCCACGGACGGAAAGACGGACAACGCCAAAACAATATCCCCTGCCTATGGCAGGGGATAATAAAGCAAGAAATCCAATGTAGGGGTTGTGGAAAAGTTTATATCTTTTTATGCCCCCGGATCGAATGATCGGGGGTTTATTGATTTTGGCCTGTCTGTCTTTCTTTCTGTCTGTCATTCCGTCATTCTGTCCCAAAACTTTAACCTTACAGTAAAGTTTTGCAATAACTTTTGAAATATTGAACATAGCAACTTGATATTTGGCATGCATGTGTATCTCATGGAGCTGCACATTTTTAGTGGTGAAAGGTCAAGGTCATCCTTCAAGGTCAAAAAAAAAAGCGGCGCATTAGGGGGCATTGTGTTTCTGACAAACACATCTCTTGTTAAGTCATGCAATTGTTCTCCACAAAAAAACTGTATTTATGCAAAGCTAAAATATTGTCAACAAGTTCAATTAGTATTATTAACAATATTGGTCAGTTTGTGTTTTTACATAAAAAGGAATACAATTTAGGTTTCAACTTCTGCTAAATTTCTCAGTAAATGCAGATGTTAAGAGGATTAGAAATCCCCCGCAATCTACTCATTCTTAAATTCTTTGCCATTGAACACGCCTTACAAAGCAGTGCAAATGTATACGTCAGGTTGATGGAAATCCTCTAGTTTTTGGTTGACTTTAGCTCTAATGCCTCCATATATGTCTTATATTTCAGGCAGTTCTATGTATATACGACAGACACTCGATGTAGGAGGGTCGGTACTCAATGCTGGGTGTTCTGGTATGATGTCACTTCATTATTTCTTAGAAACGAGCCACGCTGTGGGAAAACAGGGCTTAATGCATTTGTGTAGTGTCGACCCAATTCTTGCAGTCTGATCAGGGATAACACTTGTTTCTAGGAAGTAGCCTCTTTGTGACAATCCAGTTGAGGAAGACGGTTAGTCCCTGATTAGCCTGTGCTCACTACGCAGGCTATTCTGGGACTACACACACATGCATTAAGCCCTGTTTTCCCAGACGGAGGCTACAATCTATCAACTGGTTATTATAGCCTGCTGCATAATATGTTATTTAGCATCTTTGTGTGTATAAATAGGAGGAATTTTTATGTCCCCCACTATAGTAGTGGGGGACATATTGTTTTTACCCTGTCTGTTGGTCTGTCTGTTGGTCTGTTTGCACCAACTTTAACATTTTGCAATAACTTTTGTTATATTGAAGATAGCAACGTCATATTTGGCATGCATGTGCATCTCATGAAGCTGCACATTCTGAGTAGTGAAAGGTCAAGGTAATCCTTCACAAGGTCAAGGTCATTTTTCAAAGTCAAACGTCATATAGGGGGACATTGTGTTTCACAAACACATCTTGTTCTTTATTGACAGTACTCCAGGTAGAATTGGAAAATGGCACGGTTGCTCTCTTGTTAACCTTTAGCACGTGTGATCATATTAACTTTGTGGAGTATTTTTAATATAATGTTTAAAATGTAAATCAAATATGAAATACATATTTCACATTAAATGTATTTTCATTTACAACTTTGCTTATATCATTAATAAAATAAGTTTAACTGTGGAGACTGAGAAAATTTATAATCCCTTGCCAAAGGCGGAGGATAATAGTTAAAGCGTTGTCCGTCAGTCTGTCCGTTTGTCTGTCTCGAACACTTTTTAGAGCTATATCTCAAAAACTATATAAGATGTCAACATGAAACTTCATAGATGTATAAGTATTAATGAGGAAAATAAATTTGATTGTTAAAACTTTGAATACAGTTTGTTGTATACTAATGTGGTCAGATACAAATAGGGCCTGGCGGGGGTCCGAGTGGGCAGGGTGGGACCTTTAGGTGTCAGGGTCCTGCGCTCTGCCATTTAGGCCTAGCTGGAACACTGATTTAAACTGTTCATACACTGACATGCATGTACAGCACTTTGAACAAGTGTCTTTTTTGTTACTGTAAACTCATTATCATTTGTGAGACATAAATGATTTTTTTATTTTTTTAACACAGAACTTTATGCAAATGGATATATAGAGGATGTTTGTTGAATTCGGTGGAATATTGTTTTAAATCATGATTCATCATAGAAAATACTTTTTTCATTAGTTGCCCAGCCACGAGTAAAAAAATTTTTTTTATATGATCACAAGTGAATTAAAATCGATATTCCACCAAATCAAACAAATTTTCCATTTATTTTATGGATTTTTTTCACTGTAAATTCAGCTTGTAAGAGAGTTAACTGGAGAATTTTGCTGGAATAATGACGTTATTTATTTAAAAAAAAATCATTAGTGCATATAGGATAGTTTTTCTTGCAGTTTGTGCAGATATCTGAAGAGTTAAGAATACATTATTGAATAGGTCTGAAATCAGTGCCAAAATTTCACGATGTGTGCAGCATAACCGTGTTTGTGAATCAGATTTTTGGCCAAGAACACAAGTTTATGAAATAAAGTAATTCTGATGTTTTTCACATTGCCATGAGCCGCATAAAAAACTGTCTTTTATGCAATAGATGAAATTCTTCAGAAAAATTGTTTTAGAAAGTTATTTGAAAAAAAAGCACCACTTTAATACCCGTGTGTTAACATCCATTAACATCAACTTGTGAACCTCATAAAGTCACCTGATCCTGCACCCTGTATGAATAAACCACAATTGCCTTTATTGATGGTCTATTTCCAGTGCAATAACGTTCACAGAGGCAATCATATGTGTGAAGTTTGGTCGAGAGCTCTTCAAACAGACTGAGATCATGTATGTCTTCACCTGGCTAGTAATACAGGTACGTGACGCAGGCCCATTGAGATCATGTATGTCTTTACCTGGCTAGTAATACAGGTACGTGACGCAGGCCCATTTTAGCCTCGCTTTGGGAAATCAGGGCTAAATGCATCTGTGTTAAGTGTAGTCCCATGTCAGCATGCATCTGTGTTAAGTGTAGTCCCAGGTCAGCATGCATCTGTGTTAAGTGTAGTCCCAGGTCAGCATGCATCTGTGTTAAGTGTAGTCCCATGTCAGCATGCATCTGTGTTAAGTGTAGTCCCAGGTCAGCAGGTATCTGTGTTAAGTGTAGTCCCAGGTCAGCATGCATCTGTGTTAAGTGTAGTCCCAGGTCAGCATGCAACTGTGTTAAGTGTAGTCCCAGGTCAGCATGCATCTGTGTTAAGTGTAGTCCCAGGTCAGCATGCATCTGTGTTAAGTGTAGTCCCAGGTCAGCAGGTATCTGTGTTAAGTGTAGTCGCAGGTCAGCAGGCGCAGTCAGCACAGGCAAATGTGGGATGACACATTTATCCAGTCGAGGCAGAAAGTGTTGTCCCTGATTAGCCTGTGCAGACTGCACAGGCTTGTCTGTGATGACATGTCATGCTCATGCATTAAACCCCATTTTCCCAGAGCAAGGTTAAACTTTTAACTTGATGAATCATTTAGGGCCCAGAGGGGCAGCTGTTGGGAACAAAAAAGGAGCAGGGTATTTCTGTCTAGATCGACATTGAAAGTTTTTTTAATTTCTTTGAAGCTTCATTATCACTGGCCACAGACTTGTTCTGTACAAATGTTAGGGGAATTTCTGTCTAGATCTAGATTTACATCTTATTGAATTTCTTCAAAGTTTCATTATCAATGCACACAAACTTTTTTAGTACACATTTTAGGGGTATTTCTGTCTAGGTATGCATTTACATCTTATTGAAGATGTCTCATCTTCAAAGTGTCAGTTTTTCAAGAATGAGACTAATTGTTCTCCAGCTCTCATTAACCCTTTGCATGCTGGGAAATTTGTCGTCTGGTAAAATGTTGTCTGATGGATTTCTTAAATTAGCATTTTCTTCGTTTTTTTTCAAAGAATACTATCAGAATAGCAAACAATTTGGATCCTGATGGGACGCCACGTTCTGTGGCCTCTCATCTGGATCCAAATTGTTTGCAAAAGCCTTCAAAATTGGGTTGCAGCACTGAAAGAGTTAAATATTCTCAATATACATGTATTTCTATTATAGATGCTAAGCAGCTGTCTATGCGTGTATCTGTGTGTGGTGTATGCAAGGAAATGTTGGAAGGTATGTGCAAAAGACAATCCATTGGACACAATATTACCAAAATAGCCATTTTAAAAATCAGGCAAATATTGACTTAAAAAGGAACCTTTTTAAAGATTTTCGCTTACATTGAAGTTTGTTATTAAATGCTTTAAATTGATAAATGTAAACATTGAAATTGAATAGCTCTGGTAAAAAAAAAACAAGAATAAAATACAAGTTTGAAAAAAACAAGAATCTTCATCAGGGCTCAAACCACTGACCCTTGGAGTAAAAGTCTAGCTCTTAAACCACTTGGCCATGTGCCTTTATAGTTTGTAGTGTATTTTATACTTTATATAAGCAATCCTTTAAATGTTACAAAATATAACGACAACTGCAGAACTCTCCGAGTTATTCAATCGTTCGTTTATGTAACGCTATAATTTTCAAGGTTTTAAATCATCAAAACATGCATTTAAAGGATATGTTAGAACTTGGTAAATGTTTAGTATTACTGTTTCCTGCAAATATCATAACTGCAACGATTATTTGCAATTCTTAAACAATTTTTTTTCAATTTTGATTAACGTAATGAAGTTATTAACCCAGTATTTCTGTAAATTTGTCCTGTTTAACCCCACCGAGTAAGGCTGAAACGTTGTCATATTTGGCAGATATTCGACGACACCACTGACAGGTGCGTCTACGAGTCTTCCGAGTCCTCGACGCCCGTTCACCAGTCTCGCACACCACTGTCGTCGCCATTGAAGAACGGGGTCAACAAACAAACCATGTCTGGGGCCGGAGACAATTACAATTTACGTAACAGGACGAAGCCCAAAAATGGTCATATATGATCATCATCTCATCTTTGCCTGTGGTCCCGTCTAGGACCTAGACTGCTGACCAGCTTCCTCTGGGCTCTTTGTTTCAGGGCTTGACTTTTCAAGTGTTACCACGCATTGCCCATATGGTCATATATCGCCTTATTGGTGCAAAAAGGTACCACGTACCTTCTAATTTCAATGTCACATGGTACCTTATTGCTCCAAGGGGTTGAATTATAATAACACAAACTTACACAATTTCGTGGCTTTTTGTTTTTAACAAATTGGCGATAGAAACCCTTTGTCCAGTCTCCTAAATTGAGGCTTAATTTTGCTCAAGGGCTTACAGACTTTTGCAGAGCCTGATGTCTTTTGGAATCTCCAGTTTGTTTGTATAAGTAGCCTAGTTTGGTCTGAAAAATTTCACTACATCGACTAAAGCCAAAAACACTTGTTAAGAATATACCTTAGTTTGTTTGATTATCCACTTTTTTATTCTCTCTGCCAAGTCTATTTTCTTTTATCTATAAAATAAGTAATATTTTGTGAAGGTTAAGATTCTCATTAAATAAGAAATCAATTATTTTTCTATGAGTGTGTATAATTGCTTGATAGCCGTAATACGAAGTAAAATATTACCGGTAGTTTAAGCTTCATCAATTACCAGAGTTTTACCAAGTCACATAATATTGAGAACTTCATTCAAGAAATAGTATAGTCAGATTTTTAGTTGAGTCATAATAAGTATCATTATACATGTATATTCATTTTGACATGTCAAAAATGTATAGTGATACATTTTACACTCTTGTCCATTTTAAATCTAGTCTGTAGTGCATGTACATAGTGTTTTAGCATTGAATCTTACACATAATTTATAGTCCTTAGTTACTGATGAGCAGCAAACAGCATAAAACCTAAACAGACTGTGAGTTACTTGCAGGCTGTTCTGGTTTTTATGCTGTTTGCACATAGCCATTTTCATTTTGCATCTGAGTGGGAAAGGGTTAAGTGAATCTCCAAGTTCAAAATTTAAATGGAAAAAAAATCCTTACTTACCAACCCAGGCCTATTGTGCATGGGTTGAGAAGGGGAAACAAACATAGGTTTATTGTTGGCGTTAAGATATAGTAGGCTTTAATGAAGACCTATCTTAGGATTGTATTTGGGACATGGCAGGTCAAGGTCACAGTAATTAACAATAGAAAATGGGCTACAGTTTGGATAGGAATATTGAACTTTTTGCACTGAATTTTTTTTTGTAGTTAGTCCATATATATGTACTCCCAGAGCCTTTGATAATTTGTGTTATGGCAGCTCAGGAACCTAACCGATAGAGACACTTTAGGTCGGCAACATTATGAAAGTTTTTCAATGTGGTGGATAGAGCATACAAAGAATAACAAAGTAAATAAAAAGCAATTATTTCTTGTTTAAATGGTACCATTTGCATGAGTTTGTGCTTTAGACCGGTAAACGTTGATGAGTGTTTGCAGTATCAGTGTTGTGTATTAAATAGGTTAACAATGAACTTTTGTTCTTTGTCTATAGAAATTCTGCCAGTATTATTTTAAATAATGATTTTTGATGGAATCCCTCAAAACTACATAATATTTGACGATATGTTTTCTTTGTTTGAATTTTTTCAACAATCATGTTACAGATTTTCTCAGCATTTTTACACCATATCATGGTTTTGTTGTTGAGTTTTTAATTTTGTGTATATTATTTGTATAGATTCATCCCATTTAGAATCTGAAAATTAGTATTGCTTTTTTATGCCCCTGGATCGAAAGATTCATTCATTGTGTGTCCCAAAACTTTAACCTTGGTTAAAGTTTGATAACTTTTGCATTATTGAAGATAGCAACTTCATATTTGGCATGCATATGTATCTCACGGAGCTGCACATTTTAAGTGGTGAAAATTCAAGGTTAAGGTCATCCTTCAAGGTCAAAGGTCAAATACCATTGTATTTTTCTTTCCTAAAACTTTAACTTTCGTTAAAGTTTGGTCATAACTTTTTTAATATTGAAGATAGCAATTTGATATTTGGCATGCATGTGTATCATATGGAGCTGCACGTTTTGAGTGGTGAAAGGTCAAGGTCATCCTTCAAGGTCAGAGTCAAATTTATGGCTTCAAAGCGGTGCAATAGGGGGCATTGTGTTTCTGACAAACACATCTCTTGTTCTGTATTGAAAAACCTTACTATCCTGAAAAAGATTATACAGGATTCATTCAATCATTTGCATTAAGTTGAATATTGCTGCCAAATTGATTTTTAGTTATGTTTTTTTAGCACATAGCATTTGCTGTGTTTTAGCACTTTCTGTTACTGATGTTGTGTTAAGGTTTATAATTAGTGATAGAAACACATGTATTTTATGTAAAACAAGTTAATATAAATAATGCAGTTTGTATAAGAAATGTTTATCTATTGCCAAACTACAAATATAGTTACTGCTGGTTTTTAATTAAGGACATTATATCGTAAGTAAACAAAACAATTACTGAGTCTAATTTGGTGCATTTAAGTTGCATGTAAAAAGAAATAAATCTCATGGTAACTTTGATATGTTTTGGTATAAGTTTGGACCATATTTGCAATAATATTGCACTAGGATGTGTATTTTTATAAGAAAGTTTATGTTATAACTTGCATCTAAAAATAATTAAAGTACCGTTTTGAACAGTTTCTAAACATAAAGAAAAGTTTCATTTGACCTTTTGTGCATACAAGAGTGTTGGACCTTTTAACTTCAGGAATAATATTTCAAACAGAATCTTCCAGAGTTGTCTTTAACCCTTTCCCACTCATTAGAAAAGTGAAAATGGTTATGTGCAAACAGCATAAAACCAGAACAGCCTGCAAGTAACTCGCAGTCTGTTCAGGTTTTATGCAGTTTGCTACTCGTCAGTATCTTAGGGTTCAAAATTAAGCCTTTCAAAATTAAATATATTAAGTGAATATATTAAGAAAATACTTAAATTTAATTTGATTTTCTGAATGACTTTAAATGAATTACTATAAATGTGTCAATGTGCGTTTCTGAGTGGTAAAAGGTTCACCATTCATTATCTAATCATTTATGAATCGTTGTATTTGTGAAAATTGTACTGTACTTTACAAAATTATATAAATATCCACATTTTGATTAGTATTATTCATTCCAAAGACCTATAACAAACAGTCTCGTTCCTACTACATGTATGTACGGATTTTATTTTAAAACAATATGATAATGTATCTTATTTGTTGTTGCATTATATTTTGTTATGCATTTTCTTAGTGATTATTTTGCGATTAGTTACTTGACTTGTTATCATCTAAATTTGTTTCATTGATTATTGCGTTTGTAATTGTTTTATCTGAGTTTAACCTTTCCCCCATAAAAGCAAAGTGAAAATGGCTTTTGAAACGAGCGTAATACTGCAGAACAGCCTGCGAGTAACTCACAGTCTGTTTAGGTTTAATGCTGTTTGCTGCTCATCAGTATCTAAGGGTTGGAAATGAAGCCTTTAAAACTTGAATCGAGTAAGAAAGGTCTTTAATTAAATGTCACTTTCTAAAGGACTACAAATGCGTCATAATACGTTTCTAAGTGGTAAACTTTCCATTTTCACATTGCTTTTAAGAGGGAAAGGGTTAAACCTATTTATTTTAGCTTGATTGCATAGCAAGCCTTGGGTTTATTTGAAACGCTCTCAGGTCTGTTTTGTGGGTCTAGAAACAGTACTTGGTTTCTATGGGGGAGATTTAAAGAACGCTCCCACAGTGGGTATCAAACCTGTGACCTCCCCGATAGCTAGGCGGACACCATATCCACTACACTGTGGCGACCCTATTTAACTTTTATCGACTGAGCAGTGGAGTTTAGAATATAAGCAGTTTTATAGAACATTTTTATGTCTTCATATAGTCTTATACATTAATATATTGCTTATTATTACAGATAAATGTAAGCATTTTTGTTATGTTTTGTTTTGTCTGCAGTATTATGTTTTATTGTGATAGTTTATTACATTGTGGTTCCAGGTATTATGATTATAATTTGGGTGCTAAGTTTGTGATCCCTTTTTATTTATTTTGATTATAATTTGGGTGATTTAAGTTCTTGTTCCTTTTTAATGCAGAATGGCAATTAATGTAAAACTAAACCTTTTTTTATAATAACTGTATGGTTAGGAGTGTAACAACATTGACAAAACCATTTTGCAATGAATAACCAAAAAGGGTTTTAATTAATAATGAAATTTATTCTCTTATAATCAAATTTATGTTATTCAGAGAAAAAAGCTCAGAGCAGATTTAATGTAAAATTTAAATTAGTGAATGAATACCATTAACTAAACATAAACTATGAAAAACTAAAATGGAAAACCTAATATTTTGTAAAAACCTGCATAAACAACAATGATTGTAGGCGATATTTTGTAACACCTGACCGCAGGTAACAATTTTGAATACAAAAACAAAAGAAATACCTGACGGCAGGTAACAATTTTGAATACAAAAACAAACGAAATAGTTTCTTAATATGAATGTTGAAATTTTTAGTACGTTTAAATAAATGAAATATTTTGTTTGTGAAATAATGTCACTTTAGTAACCATAATTGTAATCTGTTGTGAATTTCTTACATAATAAGCATGCATTTGCACTGTTCTTAGTTAGTTTCACTGCAATGTTCGAATGTTGAGTACTAAGTAGTTGTTTCCGCGTAACTTTTGTATAATAGATACAATTGTTTTGCGCTCAATTTTAACTTGTCTTTACAAGTTTTTTTCTTCACTCCCATGATTGTATTTTGTAATTTCACCCCATTGGTGCAAAAGGTACCATGTGCCTTCTAATTTCAATATCATATGGTACCTTTTTGCACCCAGGGAGTGATTTATTCTTTTAATCTCTTACACTCTTGTATATATTTATGTCAAAGCTGTACCAAATGTTGTTCATGTGTTTTAATGCAGTAATTGTTTATGGCTCGAACGGTTGTAATACTTGATGAAAGTTTTTATAGCTTCAGATTAATCATTTTAAGTACTTATTTTTACTTGACTAAAGGCTTTTATATAAGACGTAAGCAGGAACGTACAAACGGCATTAATGGTTTTTCAAACAGCTATATTAATTCGATAAATTCTCTGAATTTATTGTTGGATTCCTTGAAACATTTTAATTAGACATTTAAATTAAACATGTTCTATCGCTAAATTGCTTGGTTTTTTTTATCTAGTGAAATAAACATGTTATTGATTATGTTAACTTTAACACTTTACCCTTTAGATACGTATTTTAAACCATTTTTAGTCCCTGAGAAAGTTATATTTAATTAAAGACCTTTCTTACTGTATTCAAGTTTTTAAGGCTTCATTTCCAATCCTTAGTTACTAATGAGCAGCAAACAGCATAAAACCTGAACAGACTTCGAGTTACTGCAGGCTGTTCTGGTTATATGCTGTTTGCACACAGCCATTTTCACTCTGCTTCTGAGTGGGAAAGGGTAAATGCCCAAACAAAACATATGTTACTATAGAGATCTTGTGTTCAATACTCAGGTTATATGTTTATTTATTATCACCTAAGCTTACATTTCCTCACTGTTTTCCTTATAATTGAAAGTATTGTAATTTTAATAGGTGTCTTTTATGGCGTCCGATTTCAAACTTTGCTCCGTGGCGTCTGTTTTTAAACTTTGCTAAGTGTTGCGTTGGATTTCAAACTTTGCTAAATTTGTGTGTCTGTTTTCTAATTTTGCTAAGTGGGATCAAATTTCACAGCCATTTTTCTGAGTATTGCACTTAACAAAATGTATGACGTATGTTTTTTGTAAAGATTCTTTTTGAGATTTCATTAAAACTTTTAAATTTTGATTATAAGTTGTTGTGTTGTTCCCTTGTTCTTTCTCTAACTGTATGTGCACATTTTTGAAATTTCATTAAAACTTGTAATATTACTATTTGTTGTCTATTTCCCTTGCTTATTGTCTTATCAAGCAATATACACGAAACACTTTTTTTATGCAAATAAAGAAGACAACATAAAACTTAGAAGAAACATCATTTTTATTGGTGTATGTTTTTCTCAGAAAAAAAAATAGTTTCCATTTTTCAAGGGGTAATGGCATTTGAAATAATGAGTTCACTTATTTGGTGTCATCAATATCGAACATTTAAAAAGCCATGTGTGTGAGTGTTTCAATGTTAAGAGTTTATCTGTATTCTTGATCTTTGTCTATTTTTTGTACAGTCTGTTTCTTGTGTGGAGCATATAGTCTGTTTCTTGTGTGGAGCATATAGTCGGTTTCTTGTGTGGGGCATAGTCTGTTTCTTGTTTTGTATAGTCTGCTTCTTGTTTTGTATTGTCTGTTTCTTGTTTTGTATAGTCTGTTTCTTGTGTGGAGCATATAGTCGGTTTCTTGTGTGGAGCATATAGTCGGTTTCTTGTGTGGGGCATAGTCTGCTGCTTGTTTTGTATAGTCTGTTTCTTGTTTTGTATAGTCTGCTTCTTGTTTTGTATTGTCTGTTTCTTGTTTTGTATAGTCTGTTTCTTGTTTTGTATAGTCGGTTTCTTGTGTGGAGCAAGTATTGAAGGTTGCATTTCAAAATTCATAACAGTGATTTTATTTTGCCCAAAATAACAGCATCTTACGGGCTGTTTCCCAATTGCAAAAAGTAAAAAATGGCTGTTTCACAATTGACTACATCTCTACTTTTTACAAAAAGGTGTAAGAATTCGCATTATATAGTTAATATTTCAGATCAGCATCGTCCAATCTCTGTAATTCCACTGCAACTAAAGATATTTATGTATATGAATTTGCTTTCAAGAATGGGAGATAACCATATTGTGAGGGATTACAAAAAGCTCACATGACAAGTCAATTAAAGTGTATCAATTTTTATTTAAAAATCCTAGAAAATATATTCAAAGACACCGACATAAAACTGTCAGCGGCAACTGACTAGTGCCAAAAGAACACATTATACAATCAGTACAATGCAGTTGATTGAACAAATTATTCAACAAAAAAAGTATTCACCATATGTAAGTTCCTTATAATATAAAAAGAAAATAAATTTAAACAAATAACTAATTCATGCCAGTGCAAAATACCCTGAGAAAACTTGTTTTAAACGAATACCCAATTTACTGGTACAACAAATTATTACAACTTTTAAAACGCTTCATAAGATTTTGGTGATTAAATCATCATGAAACAACATAATTTTAATAACAAATATCATCTTAAGTCCTTTCAAAGAACGAAATTTAAAACAGGATCATCAAAATGATGCAAGGCAGATTTAACCCTTGGCATGCTGGGAAATTTGTTGTCTGCTAAAATGTCGTCTGCTGAATTTCTAAAATTAGCATTTTCTTTGATTTTTTTCAAAGAATACTATCAGAATAGCAAACAGTTTGGATCCTGATGAGATGCCACGTTCTGTGGCGTCTCATCTGGATCCAAACTGTTTGCAAAGGCCCTCAAAATTCGGTTCCAGCACTGAAAGAGTTAATATTTGTCATAGCATTCGATAAATATGGGATCTGGCACGAGTTGTCATACCATACCATATCTTATTAAACGAGTTCAGGAATTTTGTTAGTAAGCGAGCCTTTAGCGAGCTTACTTACGAATTTCCTGGACGAGTTTAATAACATATGGTATGACAAGTGTCAGATCTTTTTTTATCACATGCTTTTAATTGAGCAAATTAAATAAATATTTTCGCAAACATAATGATAAATCCCGAATGTTGTTTACATTTCATGATGTCATTTGACGTTGCAACGTCATTTAAGCAAAATTACAAAATGCGATTGGTCAATCAATCAAAAATAAGCCAATGAAAACGCTTAAAAAGTATATTTAACATGTGTAAGATAAAAATATTCGTAATGGTTATATTACATGGGAAACAGGGTATGGCATGTGTTAAAATAAAAATAGCCCTCAACAAAAACAGTATTTTGAATGTCACTTAAAATCCCTGAGCATACATTTATTGTATTACCAGTCAGACTAGATCACATAATGCATAGGTGGAAGAAGAAACAAAAACATGGGTAAAGGAGCCTAAAATAAAGACATGTCCCTAAACAAAATTAATTACAATTCTTCAATTATTTATTAAACAGCAGAGTTATATTTATATTTGTAAGGAAAGAAATTAATAATTGAAAAAATATTGTGTAAAAATACACAGTTCCTTGGGGATTCCATTTTGCACTTAAAAGAATAATCACGTTTGGTTGGACTTTTTCAGCATAAAAGTAATGTTATGAATAGTGCACTACTAAAAAGCCCACTAACAATCAAAATCAATGAATATTTTGGTACTTTATTTCTAAAAATTAAGTTAAGACATACAAAATCAGAGTTCATTACAGAAATAGTCAACATTTCAATGCTAGATGTGGTCTGGTAACATAGATTAAACGAGATACAAAATGCTCAGATTTATTTTTTGTGCGTCAATATATTCCATGTGAATTTCCCATGATGGCATCGAAACATTAACAAACAAACATGAGATTGGCTTAGGGAAGCTCATGAGAACTAGGTCATGCTTCCATCGTTGCCTGAGGCCAATCTCGTGTTTGCTCGTACATGTTCGGATATCGTCGCAGGAAATAGCTATATGAGTTAACTTTATTTTACAAAATAGTCGTTGAGTTTTGATTTTGCTTAATTTCATGCATGGCATTAACAAAGATTTAAGTTGTACTACTTATTATTTCCCATGTTATCCGGGCACAACTTTCTTAAGAGAATTTATTTAAAAAAAAAAATTTTTTTCATAGTGGGACCTATGTGATTAGGCCATTAAGTGATTAGGCAATTAAGTGATTAGGCAATTAAGTGATCACATAATAAATGATATGTATTATTAAAAATAATCATGTTTTAGAACATATTAAACCATATAAGCTGTCCACAATTAAACCATATAAGCTGTCCACATGCCCTATCAATAATTAACCACAAAAACAGCTCTGAAACCATAGGGTGTAGTATTTGATGCAATTGCAGAATGGGAATTCTAATGATAATTGTTGTGAAAAGATATGTTTGTGTAAATGTAAGATAAAGATAAGTTCAGCTTAGTAAATATCACAATTATAAATAGCCTCTTTTCCTGTATATTCATCCACTTAACACTTTTACAGATTATATATTATAAATGCACACAATTCAAACAAGAATGATGCCTTTTTCTTGAAGTTTAATGTGTTTCCATATAAATTAAAGTCAATAGATGCATAGATAATAATTTTGTGTAGTTTCAGGCAACCATGAATTTGTCAGATCTTTTCTGTTCAATCTGTTCAGTCACCATTTTAACCCTTTGCATGCTGGGTAATTTGTCTTCTGCTAAAATGTCGTCTGCTGAATTTCTAAAATTAGCATTTTCTTCGAATTTTTTTCAAAGAATACTATCAGAATAGCAAACAGTTTGGATCCAGATGAGACGCCACGTTCTGTGGCGTCTCATCTGGATCCAAACTGTTTGCAAAGGCCTTTAAAATTCAGCTCCAGCGCTTTAAGGGTTAATAAGAAAACATCTGAATGTTCAAGCAATTTTGATATACTTCATTAGAAGCTTTCCTTACCTGGCAAACACACAATCGTTCATTATTTGAAATGAAGATTGTGCAATATCATTGGTTTTTACATACTGTGTGTAGCAATTTACATAGAAATCCTTTTAAATTTTTCATGTTTTTACACAAAATGTATTTCCCTCATTATTTCGACAACAAAAGAAAATTTTTGTGACAGAAGTGTCCCAATACAGATACCTGACGAAGATTTTATAAGAAATCCTAATTTATTTCCAATAAACAGGGATGGATGAATCTATAGGAATGGATGAAACAATAGGAAAGAAGGATATCACAATAGATTAGTAGTAAGATTGTAAAATGCAATCACAAATACAACATGTACTAGGAACATAAGTTTGTTAAATAGGGCTTCACCCATTCATATACGATGTCAGCCATTTGTGGGCTAGCGTCAATCAAATAAGCATGACTGTAGCCTCGTTCACACATTCGAATATCACCGGTGGGAAACAAAGCCTTGAGTTCACTTGCATACTGAAGCGGGCACCAGCGATCAGTGGAACCGAAGTAAAAACTTAGCAAATTCAAGTTCTTTTCTACGAGTCTGGTATCAAGTTGATCAACAGCTTGCATTTCTTCGTTTGCCATAAACAGAGAGTTGCTGACGCTGAACGGCTGAATGAAACTTAGTGTGGCTGACATTGCACAGGGTGGGACTTCTTCGCCAGAAAAATGGAAGTTAATCAACCATGCCTTTGTCCGTTCAGGCAAAAGAGAAATGGCCAATACCATCCACCGAGCTAGCCATCTGAGGTACTTCAATGCAGGCGTGTAAACTTTGCCATTCGGTGAACTCGCCATTCTTTCAATCGTTGGGAACAACAGGAAGCATCGTAGTACGCTGTGTTCTAATTGGTCAAGAATCTTGAGAATGATGTAACAGCCAATGGAGTGACCAATGAGAATGAGTTTGACAGATTTGGGGATGTTTTCGTCTATGAAGGCAATTTTGTGTCGTATCTGTCCAGATAACGTGCACAATTCATAACTCAGCTTGTCTGCAAACAAAAAGAATAGGACAATGTATAAAGGATTCGCGTTCTGAGAAAACTGGGCATAATGCATGTGCATAAAGTGCCGTCCCAGTTTAGCCAGTGCAGTCTGCTCAGGCTAATAAGGGACGACACTTTCCCCCTAAATTGGATTTTTGCTAAGAAGAGACTTCATTTGAACAAAAAATGTCATAAAAGCGGAAAGTGTCGTCACTGATTAGCCTGTGCGAATAGCATGCATAATGCCCAATTTTCCCAGAACACTACTCAAATGAACCGCTTTCTCTGAATGCTTGGATAAATGCATGTGCATAAAGTGTCCTCCCAGATAAGCTTGTTCAGTTCACATGCTAATCAGGGACGACACTTTCCGTCTAGGCTGGATTTTCGTTCAGGAGATACTTCCTCTAAACAAAAAGTAAGGTACAAGCAGAAAGTGTTGTCCGTGATTAGCCTGTTTGGACTGCACAGGCTAATCTGGGAATATACTTTACACACACACATTAAGCCCAGTTTTCCCCACGCGTGGCTCAAATACATACAAAATTGTCTGTTCTGTGATAAAAACAATATTCCACTATATTTTTTTCATGTATTTGAGCATGAGCCTTTGAACTTATAATGATGGATTTTTTTTAAATAAAGGACTTATGATAACCTGTATTATTTGCTTGCTTTAGCTCAAACCTATTTATTATAGACTGCTTCAGACACTATTGAGTGTGTAGATCCTATCATGTGAAATTGATTCACAACATACATAATCGTGTTGCTTAGTAACTGACTTATCAACATTTCAAACTCACTGTACAGGGCCTGATTTCCGTCTGGTGGTTTAACATGACCCGCATGTGATACCCCCAACACAGGTATTGTTCCTTGGTAATTATCGTACAGTTTTTCCATGAAAGATTTGTAGAACTCTATGACGCCCGGATTTCCTGTAAAAAATGTACACAATAATATGTATCACAAGTAGGTAAAAAATTGATGATGGGGGATGCATAAACTATGATGGTTTATTTTCATATGTCAACATTCATTATGCTTCATTGCATTGAAAGCCAAAGACTAATCGAGACATTTGGTTTTCCGGGTAGAATCAGAACTTGATGTCATAAGGACTGCACAGGCTAATCTGGGTGGACACTTTACCCACGGGCATCAAACCCAATTTTAACAGAACAAGCCTCATATAGATTTAAAACATAATGGTTAAACTATGCAGCCGTATCTTTATATGCTGACATTAACAAATGTAATTTTGTTCTTTTCCATAAAATTAACTTAAGTTTAAACCGATTTATTTTAGCTAAATTGCAAGCATTACTTTCAAAGTAGGTATCATACCAGCCCGAAAAGGCTTATCAGAGACGGCACTTTCTGTGTGTATGGTATTTGTCGTTTAAAGAAAGTCTCTTCTTAGCGAAAATCCAGTTAAGGGAACTGCACAGACTAATCTGGAACGACACTTAACACACATGCATAAAACCCCATTTTCCCTCAAGATTTTTATGAACCCCACCTGGTATCACTAGGAACGCATGCTTGGTTTCTTTGGTTACTGTACCAATCTGCAACACTGATGTTGGCATACCCAACACTGGTAAAAACCTCTGTACTCCTCGAGCAGACATTATTTGCTGTAAAAGTTTGAAACTCATTTGAAATTTAAAATATTTTGCAAATATTAAATAGCATTAAACAGTAATAGCTTAATTTCCTTATATAATTAAACATGTTACACTAATGAATATCTTCATTAGATTTTGTAAATTATACTTTAGAATAATTTTGTTTAAACTTGTGACCCATCGATTTTGCTTTACAAATGTTCATATGCACATGTGGAGTGAAATTAAAATTATATCAATGACCTATACAAACCAAAATGTTTGTAAAGGTCCCTGATTACCTAGTTCTTCTTGAATGCTTTGAGCTTTTGTAAGTTCATACGTACAGCTCCCAACGACCAGGAGGGTCATTAGCCTTGAAGTTTTAGTTAGATTATGGCAACTACCTGATAACCAGTATGTGTATTGGTTGTTAAATGTGTTGTAGTATAATAAGGTCACTTCCAACAGCAGCCTTGATGTTGGGCTAGCTCTTTAGCGATGCGGTTAAAGTGTCTGACTACCACTCTGGAGGTCGTGGATTCAATCCCCGACTTGAGCTCAGTATTTTCACATTAATGGCGACGAGGCAAAACAGGACTGTGAATGCGGGAATGGGTCTAAGCTGTTTAATGGTTTCTGAGCGGGCCATGCAGATGCACTACATGCTGAAGCTGGCATGTCAGGGCCTTGAACATTAAAAGGGGGAAGAGTGTAGTGAACTAAGGTCACTTCCAACAGACTTGCTGTTGGGGTGGCTCAGTGATGCGGTTAAAGTGTCTGACTACCATTCTGGAGGTCGTGGGTCCAATCCCCGGCTTGGGCTCAGTATTTTCACAATAATGGCGACGTTAAATAACAATGCAGTTGACACCTAACTAGCTGAAATAATTCGCGTTCAGAATAAATCTGACTGTTGGAAGTGACCTTATTTCACTACACTAAAGAGTCTGCCAAAGCAAAAATCATCAAAAGACTATAAGGCGGCAATTTGTATTGACTAACACCTGACAGAAATACAATGTTTCAAAACGGTGTACAAGTGTGTAGAATTATTTCGTTTTATTGTAGTTTCATACAATATACTAATTAACATAAATTTGTATATAAAAACAATCCTTTTGAACTATACCGGAGCGTCAAAACGCAATTAAGCATATTACCAAAATAACACCTGTCTTTGTATTTGCACACACCCCCTTTAAGTTACGAAACGTGATGGTACAAGAGAAAAGTCGCTTGCATCAATCAATTTTTCGTAATTAACAAAAAACTGAGGCTTGCATGTCTACGCATTATAACCATTAGAAATAAAACGATTTATTTTATTGTTTGCTGAATATGTATGCGCATCATTGCATGATATTGTATTTTTTTTGTTCAATTTGTTTCTTTAACATTTAAGCTACACACCACTAATATCTGATATCTCTGCTCGGCAAATCTCCCGCATTTTCCGTCACAATATACCAAAAGATTTCCTAAACAAATTCAACGTAAAACCAGCTTCAACGAAAAATAAAGTCAAACTTTTGCGCGTAGACACCCTCATAATCATACCTTTTCTTCAAGAGCATTCCAAGCCAAATTGATTTAAACAATAACAAAGATAGGTCATGTGGTATGTGAGTGTAATAGGACTGTAATAGTCTCGGGTTCAATTTAACTATTAAACCTTAAAAGGCTTTTGGGAGTAAGTCAACGCAAAATTGAAATAAGTGAAATAACCCTTTATTATTTACTCTTTTAAATACTAGATTCCAATAATACCTTTGTAAGGCGTTGTCCTAAGTCGGAGCAATGACTCCTTCCTTGGAAGATGACTTCCCAGAGTACAGAGTATAAACAATATATGAATGTCAAAATGTCTTGTGGTAACACACTGGCTTCAAAATCCAGAGATCGCTGGTTCGATCCCCCGCTGCACATAACCTACTAACTCGTCTTTCGCATGAGACGTTAAACCGAGGTGCAGTGTACTAGGTGCTATACACCGGGCACTAAAAGACCCAGGGTCACCTCTGGAACGGGGTGTCTACTGTATCTTGCACTATCCCCCGTAACCAACTAACACGTCTTTCTGGGGCGATGGCCATATGGGAGACAATCCCGGTGCACTCGATTAAAATTATGAAGAAGAAGGAAAGAAAAATAAATTCAATAATTAAAACTAATATTATTGTCAATCTTGACAATATAAAGAAGTGAAACTCCAGCTGCTGGAGCAGTATTGAATTTTCATTAAAAACAATTAGTTGGTCCTTTATTTAAGGCAAGTGACCGATTGCCCAAACAGTACAAAACAGCACAATACAGCACAATACAAACCAACATAAACACAAAATATGAATAAAGCTTGGGTCACCGCCTTGGAACGGTCAATGCAAAGCATTGGGGGTTTAAGCATTGCAACTTTTAACAATATTATTCAAATCTTATTAATAATATACTTATGATTTACTAACAAGTTCCCATTCGTCTGAAAATATTAATTTATCTCCCATATACATTTATAATATATGTTATTATTCAAACGAGGATTTCAACATGCTTTCTGTTTTACAGTTTCCTTTCCCAATATATGAGATCAACGCAGATACAAGACTTCAGCCCTGGCAAATCAAGTACACTTCTAACATTGTATAACGTTGCATATATGTACAAACGTTTAATTCACGCGTTATACTTATGTATGACCAGTTATATATTCTGGTTGCCAAAAATGCAAGCTATAACTTGCATTCTTTTTAATTACAACATGCCATTAATGATTTGCCAAATCTGATTTTACTGGTTCCTATACCAAGTACAATTTTACAACTATTTTTTTATATTAGTATGTACACAATAATTTTATATGCAATGTATTTTAATCATATGAACAACTTGTTCATTTAACACATTTTTTACATACATGCATATTCAACATTTACTATTCCCCTTCCCCCTTCAATAAAAAAGACTTATTATTGTATAGTGTACGGGCATCAATATTCTTTACAGTGATGCTATTTTCATCTAAAACGGACACGGCGTTGTTGTTTTATTCCCTTTAAAAGGTGGGTGGGGTAAATCAGAATTCAACAAAAAAATTCATAACTGTAGTAGGGTCAATATATGAAAAAAATACCTTCAACCACCAAAAAGTTGCTACAAAAGGTATTTTAACTGATACCGGTAGGGTAGAAGGTCCTTAAAACATATCAAAAGTTTACCACAATCGGACTTCCGAAAAGGTATTTTTTTACAAGATGGCCGCAAGGATTGCCCACAAGACCTATAACTGATCATAACTATGTAACTATACGATCATATTTGATGAGTTTGGTGTCTATACATAGGTTTCAAAGGTCAAATAACACATTAAGATCATCAGATATTGTTTAAGTTTAGAATAGTACACGCAAATCCAACATGGCGTCCAAAATGGCCGCCAAAACCTAAATGATCAAAACTATGTAAATATCCACTAAAATGTAATTATTTTGGTGGATATACATAGGTTTCAATGGTCAAAGAACACATAAAGATCATCAGACATTGTACAAGTTTATTATATTACACCCAAATCCAAAATGGCGTCCAAAATGGCCGCCAAGATGGCCACCAAAACCTATAAATGACCATAACTATGTAACTATCCACTGATTTTGTGTATAGATAGACAGATATAGACTTTTCAAAGTTATATAAAAGTTCACACATGTTCCATCCAAGTAAACCAACAGAACCAATAAAGATCACCACAGATAATAACTGTGTGTATAGCTTGGAAACTTTGATAGTTCAGGAATCCCTCCTTTATTGATTTCTGTAAACCGACACTGTCAGTTTTGCTGGATAGAATGGCTTTTGTGATGCCCAGCTCTTGCCTTGGCAGAACAGCTTCTAAAGACGGAAAACCAACAAATATCTTTAAATCTGATCAATAATGCAGACAATTTATAAATATCTTGTTTTTTGTTGACTTCGAATCTGGAAGATTTTTACGTAAAATTGTGGTAAGAAAATCCAAAGGTATCGGATTTTGTGGTTTTAGACCTAAACTTATTATTGTGATATGTAACCTTTCGGGATATCGGTAAAGTGCGAGCAGACGAGGTGTAAATACGTTAAAAATTAAAGCTAAACGACTAGAAAGTTGGATCGGAATATCTTTAAATTTTGTGAATTAATGTGTTTCTAATGGATAACAACGACAAATTACCAGAATATTGCTCATGATCACACGTACACCTTCTTTCTGAGAGCGAATGGAAAATGCGTCACGAATTCTGACAAATAAACAGTAGGGTGTCGTTATTGAAATACCGCGATAATACTGGAAGAATAGAAATGCCAACTATAATGTTTAAAACAAATATTTTTTTAACAAGCGTTTATGATTTGTCAGGATAATAATAAAAATAAGATATCGAAAAGATCAAAGCAAGTAAATGCGACAGAAATCTGAGATTCGGCAATATATTTAACTTTAAAGGCGGGTTATGCTCACGTAAATTGTGTTTGGAAAAGACTGTCACTATATGTAGTGAACCAGTCTTCGGCTTATACCCACTGAAGATGCGTATTCAGGGGAGATAATTGAGTAATGTCTTAACTCTGGAACGGTTGCGAAGAAAAACAAATAATGCGAAAATATTTAGTGCGATTCGCTACACAATTATGATGTCATTGATATAATTTTTCCTGCGGTATGTATTTACATGAGATTAAGCATATGTCAACGTGTTTTTTATTTGTTCAAGGTCATATATAGCATCGCGAAAATATATGTCGCGTCGCATTTTTTTTTGAGACGCATCCATATGTGGTATTCTTATGTAATTTTATGTCTAAATTTCCATATGTATGAACGGTCAACGCCCGCTTCGCGGGCTTTTGCCCGTATTAACAAAACTTTGTTTTCGGGGAGTCAATATTGTTTTAAAGAACAATATGGAAATTGAGCGCTTTGATACTTACAATCATCTTTTAGCGTCTTAAGAACCGAGAAATCTAGATAACCACCCACCAAAAGCTCGCTTCAATAGCGTCCAAATATTAAAGCCGCGTTTAAGGAACACGTGTCCCGACTTAATTGACCCGGAGTCTCGTCGACTTGACCTTAGATCTTTTGTGTCTGATCTGAAGTCTTGTGTTTTAAGGCAGTAGCAAGCGGTCAATAAAGTATTGATCAGACCCGAAGTTATAGCTTGAGCGTTGATTTATCGTAACAAATTGGTCCCTAATCACGAAGACTGGAAACTTTATTAATATATATATATATATATATATATATATATATATTAATATTCGTTTTATTATTTGTTTCTAAGTTCATATGTGTTGGTCATATTTCTTGAAACCCGGAGCTCGAGCTATACATTACATGTACATAAGGACGGACACATACTAATTATAGTTTATAGAGAAAAACATTACTAAAATATTAATATTGGGGTCTTTGATCATAATGTGAATGATTTATTTTCATATGCTTCATATTAAAGTTGGCTTGAATGTGTCTGTTTGCTGTGTATCACAGAATGTATCGTTCACCAAATCGACAATCGCCAATCTCTTCTAATTCGATTCCTGTCAATATAGCATCAGTGTTGCATAATTACACATATTCGCGTCACCTTTACTTTATAGCATATTGTTATTTGGATAAGATATAAGTTATGCATTTTTACAAATGTGATTGTTTAATTGAAGAAAAGTAAGTTAAAGCAGAAACGAAGCGGTGAACTGCTAAACTGTCAATTATGAAATCGAAAGTAGAAGTATGCATGTATGTACAAGTTACACACTTTGCAAATAAAAACGGTGTATATGTAGTCTTAAAATTCATTTTCAAGCAAGTAAGCCAAAATAAAATAATTAAGATAGTAGTTTATACCAAAGGACGAATGTGGTCCATGATAAACTAATAAGGCGAATTGTGACTTTTAATTTGGCCTTACTCGTGTTATCACGATTTTTGGCATATATACACGATTGTGTCTGATAAAGAAGTCAGAGTTATTGCCTGTTTTTTTGTGCTTGGGGATTTCCCTAATCATCAAACATTGACGTTTTATTAAAATTATATATTAATATTGGTTTCATTTTTTTTAAAGTTCATATGTGTGGCTTTTAATTCTTGAAACCCGGAGCTCGGGCTATAAGTTAAAGAAGGACGGACGAATACTAATTATAGTTTATAGAAAAAACATTACTAAAATATTAACATTGGAGGATTTGATCATAATGTGAATGATTTAATTGCATATTCCTCATATACAAGTTGGCTTGAATGTGTCTCTTGTTCTTTGTATCACAGTATGTATCGTTCACCAAATCGACAATCGCCCATCTCTTCTATTTCGATTCGTGTCAATTTAGACTCAGTGTTGCAAAATTACACATAATCGCGTCACATTTTCTTTATTACATAAATTATGTTATTGGAATAATAGATAAGGTATGTATATGTGAAAGTGTTATTGTTTAATAGTGGTAAAGCCTATTAAAGCAACGAAACGGTGAACTGCTCGACTGTCAATTTTGAAATCGAAAGTAGAAATATGCATGTGTTATCATGTTAAAAACTACAAATATAAACGTTCGCTTTGTAGTCTTCAAGTAACATTGAAGCCTGTTCACTAATATAAACTAATAAAAGTAGTATGTTTATACCAAAGGAAGAATGTGGTCCATTGTACAGTAATAAGGCGGATTGTGACTTGTATTTTGACCTTAATCACATTTGTTGACAAATGCAGATAGTACGCGATTGTGTCTGATTAAGAAGTCAAACTATTGCCTGATATTCTGTGTTTGGGATTTCAACTTTGGTTACGACACGATACTGCACAAGGCAAACTACCAACGCTTTTATTGAAGTTTAACGATTTAATTTAAAGAAGCATATTGACAGTACAATGTACAATCATATTAAATTGATCTAATAATTTTAATATCCTATTCATTAACGATGAACTGAGTGTACTGCTATGGCATTGAACATGGTCGGATGTGTAGCTTGTTTTCTTACAACATAAAACAAGCATTTGGATTTAGATCCTAAATTATATGTGTGAAGGTATGGAATGAAAAATGTGTGTTTAAAACACAATAATAATACAACATAGTATATCACATTAACATCATACTTATCGTCAATTACGTTTTAACACATTTCAAGTTCTCATTATTTTTTTCGGAACAAAATTCACAAGACAATAAAACACATGGTGTGAATACAAAACACGTTGTTTTATTATTTGGGATTTTATTAAAGGTATTATAAACTATCACGGACAGCTACTTTGTTTAATTTATTCGATACGAATGTTATTATGCCCCCCTTCGAAGAAGAGGGGGTATATTGCTTTGCTCATGTCGGTATGTCGGTCTGTCGGTCTGTCGGTCCGTCCACCAGGTGGTTGTCAGATGATAACTCAAGAATGCTTGGGCCTAGGATCATGAAACTTCATAGGTACATTGATCATGACTCGCAGATTGATTTTGAGGTCACTAGGTCAATGGTCAAGGTCACGGTGACTCGAAATAGTAAAATGGTTTTTGAATGATAACTCAAGAATGCATACGCGGCCAACAGGGCAAGTCTGAACAATATTACTGAAGCAACTGGTCTGTAATCCTAAATCTATAATTATCAGTCCAATGAAACATCATCCTTTGAGTAAAATACAGTGGATCAGTAAAAATATTATCAGAATATGAGATTTTTTGTATATTTTGTATATTAAATATTGTATTAATGTTTAATTTTGTTGATTAATATAAATAAGCAGGGCAGGTGAGGTAATAGACTATTATATCTTTCTTATATACAGGGGAAACAAATGCAATAAGTTTAAATGTCATGTTTTATAAATAGAGGAAATTTGTTCATGTCAGTGTGAGATCATTTGTTATTTTTGTATGATCACATTTATTATTACTTTGACAAATCAACACTTACCTGAATACCACAATGGATTCCACCCAAACAATACCCCACGCCCCTACCAGAATCCTTCCCCCCCAACCTCACCCCCAATTTTTTTTAAACATCCCACATGATACCCACCCATCACTCCTCCCTACCCCCACCCCCCTAATTTTTTTTTAAAACATCTTATAAATTACCACACCCCACATTATACCCCCCTCTCATCCCCACCCCCTACCCCCCACCCCCAATTTTTTTAAACATCTTATAAATTACCCCACCCCACATTATACCCCATCTCATCCCCACCCCCTACCCCCCACCCCCACCCCCCTCCGAATTTTTGTTTGTTTGTTTAAACATGTAATAAATCACCACACCCCACATTATATCCCCCTCTCACCCCCACCCCCTACCCCCCACTCACATTTTTTTTAAAACATCTTATAATTTACCCCACCCCACATTATACCCCCTCTCACCTGGACCCCCCACCCCCCTACCCCCCAACCCCCCTCCCAAAACAAATATATTTTTTTTAAACATGTAATAAATTACCACACCTCACATTATATTTCCCTCTCACCCCCCACCCCCCTACCCCCCACCCCCATTTTTTTAAACATCTAATTAATTACCATACCCTACATTATACCCCCCTCTCACCCCCACCCCCCCTACCCCCCACCCCCTCATTTTTTTAACATCTCATAATCTAATAAATTACCCCACCCCAAATTATACCCCCCTCTCACTCCCCCTACCTTCCCCCGGCCCCCTCCACAAAAAACACCTTCTCTCACTCCCCCATTGATCATGACTGGCAGATGACCCCTATTGATTTTCAGGTCACTAGGTCAAAGGTCAAGGTCACAGTGACTCGAAATAGTACAATAGTTTCCGGATGATAACTTACATTAGGTCAAAGGTCAAGGTCACAGTGACAAAAAACGTATTCACACAATGGTTGCCACTACAACTGACAGCCCATATGGGGGGCATGTATGTTTTACAAACAGCCCTTGTTTAATTGAGTTGTTTTCATCCAAGATGGTCGGTAAGATGGTTGTTAGAAACAATAGTTGTTCAAAATCTGAATAAATTAGATGTTCCGGACAATTGATTGAAATCGCGCGAAATCTACGTAAAAGTTACATGTAGTGTCTATGTCTTTAAAACAACCGTGTTTAGTCAAGACAATGCATATTTTATATTTTTCAGGAAAATACACATCAGAATGGCTTTGGCATCGGATGTATGTGGGTTTTGCTTTAAAGAACCCGTATTTGGATTCTGTGAAAACTGTAATATTTCGCTTGGTGTAAGTTGCTTCTCAAATCATACTAAGATACATTTATTTACTAGTCATATTGTGTTTCCGTTGGATAACTCAGAGAACGAGACATGCTTATCGGTACCCATAGAAAAAGACATACATGAACAAAAATGCCAACAGCACGAAACAGACCCTCAGTCGTTTTATTGTGGAAGGCATGACGCAACCATATGTGGTCGATGTATACTGGCTGACCACATGACTTGTAAAGATGAAATCGTTGATCTACATATAACAAAGTTTGATGAACAAAAGGCGAATGCACTTCTGGGCTCTTTGAATGAAATCGAAGGCGAAATAAAAGACCTTCAGGTCCGTGTAGACAGAAATGTTAAACAAAATGACGAGTGTAGAGCCTCATCTATTGACGCAATTAAAGATTTTCGAAAGAAGATTGATTTAAGGCTTAACCAGTTACATTTCGAAGCAGAACAATCCACAGAGAGGAAACACAAAGAAAATATGAACAGTCTGGTTGAACTTGCAAAAATCTGCAAAGACGTTTCTCTTCGAATTCAAATGCGTGGAGAAAAAATCGAGGAGTTATCGAAGAAAAAACAAGAACGGCATTTGTTTGTATATTCAAAAAAACTGGCCATTGAAATTGATGAAATAAGAACAGCTATTAAGCAGTCAAACTTCAAAAACCATATTACAAAATTCACATTTAAAGAACACCCAACATTGGAAAATATTCTTCAGAAAACAATTCTTGAAATTGGAACACTTCAAGAGGCTTGTGATGGAAGCGAAGAATTAGTTGACGATACACATGCTTCATTAACGGTAAGTGTTCATCTGTCACAGGACAAAACCGTTCAGGCTGCAACCTTCTTATACAACAACAATGAAACACCGGAAATATCACCAGTTCTGAACCTCCTGTTACGACCCTCTATTTGTTTATATAAGGCAACTAATTTACCGACATTCAACGCACAACGTAAGCGCAGAGATTTGACTGGAACCATCTTAGCTGGATCAAATCCCTGCCTTCATCACCAACCACTTGATGTATAAGCTTTAATTAAAATCCCTTTTATGCCCCATCATAAATTACACAATTCAAACAGTACACACATGACTTATCGATAAACAGAAATACATAACGGAAGGACGGACAACACGGTATCCAATAACTTCAGGTAACTATTATTTGAACGGTCCATGCTAAGCAAGGAGTGTTAAAAACAAAACTTAAGTGTCAATGAAAAATTCATCGCAGAACTTAAATGAAAACAAATTAAAAACATCTTTTTTTTCTTTTCAGCGATTTTGAAATCCATGCATGTAGTTTCTGTCCAAACGTTATATATTTTAGGGGACTCCTGAACATGCAGATGAAAGCTGTGCGCGGAAAATAACACAACCGAAGAATTTTACGTCCGGTAACATTTTATTTTCAAACAGAATATATCAATCGATTAAAATTAACCCATGTTGCCCAGCATTCGTGAAACCCACGGGTTAGGGCTGAGACCTTTTAAAGGGACCTTTTCACGTTTAGGTAAATTGAAACAAGAAATATCTTAAAAAAAGATATACGGCGTAAATAGTTTAATGAATGAGATCAAGGATAGCGAATGTCTTTTTCTGTGCAGTTCTTAGCTGCATCACACGCAGTACGGGATGTTACGGGGAGTTTTCGCGGCTTATTTTACATTATAACATATTGCTGGTCATAAACCTATAGATACAAAACAGAAAACCAAAAGAAGAATGGAAGTGAAATTTAAACATATGAGTCAACCGGCCACACGAGAACAAACCTGTTTTAGTGGTCTGTCGGGCATTGCTATTTGATTCGATTATTAACAGTATCGAGAATCATCGTGCTCATGCTTAAAGTGATATTATGGGCATTTTGCACTGTTGAATTGAGCTGAAAAGAATTAACAGGTCAAAATAGTTAGTTAAAATGTGGTTACTGATCAATTATCTGCAACTCACCTTGCTACCAGTTGTTTATAAAAATATATTTTATATTCGATATTCTTACGTGACCCACCCAGTCCTGTAAGCCGAAATGATCCGTAAAACAATATTGTGTCTTTGTGTCGTATGAACAAATCTGCACTAAAACTAAATTTAGGTTCAACTCGTAAACGCATGATCAGTTGTCAAACGAAAGTACGGTTAATATTCAAATGCATTATTTTTCTCTTTCTGGTATATTGTTTTAGTATGTTGATGCTGTATTAATTACTATAAGTGTATATGAAGTAGAAACATCAAAAATAATCAACGGTTGCGATAGACACCTATAAACTGTTACATGCTCATAATATCACTTTAGTACATTAGGCAATATGGTGGAATAATTATTGTTAAATTTATTAAAAATAATATTTATCATTGTATTGTTGAAAACACATTAAGAATCTATTATTGACATACCATAATTATATTGCTGAATATCTTCTTTTAACATATTTCTGGTCTAAAGAAAATTCCAGGTCACCTAGTTCACGGATAGCGTCTTTATTGTATAACGATTATTTTACTGACCGCGAACTCCGGTGATGACCTGTATATAAACTCTGAATGTCCGCGACTTGACCCGAAACTTCGCGGGTTGAAATGCAATTCTTTAAAGTGAGGCCTCGCTTCCACTGCTCTTTATACTTTTACATGTTAACATGTTGACAGGAATATGGAAGTAAGTACTAAATATGAGAACATAGCCTTTTAAGTATAAACGCTTTTGCGCTGGTAATACTCTGAAAATAAAAGGTGTACGCACAAACTGTATTGATGTCGAGAATTGAGTGTAAAACTGTTCTATCTATTATTCCTTTTCATTAGAGATAAAATTGTTTCATACAGTAAAACAGTGTTACAAAGACGCGGATATGTTTCCAATGTTCTGGTGGTATACTCAAATCAGCCAATGGAATAAATGAAGTGTATTCATTCGTACCTAGCCGAGGGAAATTTTATTTGAATTTTATTGGACACTTACAAAGGTCAAGTCAGGGTGAAAAGCTGGCTTATGCAGCTTACGCCGAAAAAATGAAAAGAATTGTTTCAGATTCGCACATTTTCGTTCTGGTTATGATATTTCTGAGGAAACGGAAATTCTGAAAATTAACCATGCTCTTAACTATCCATTATATGCATCTTATGACTATTTAAAAACCTGAAAATTATAAATCGTTGCAATACGAATCGATTGAATAATTTGGAGAGTTCTGTTGTTGTCGTTATATTATGTTACACTGCGAGGATTGTGTATATAAAGTATAAAATACATCAATTCTCTATGAGCACGGATGGCCGAGTCTTCCAAGCGTTAGACTTTTACTCCAGAGGTCATTGGTTCGAGCCCAGTTGAGGGTTACTGTTTTATATTTTTAATCTTATTCTTATTTGTACTGGAGCTTTTTAGATCCTATGTGTGCGTGTATCAATATAAAGCATTTAATGACAAACTTCAATACATGCCGAAATCTTTAAAAGTCCCTTTAATAGCTTTGTTTCAAAATTTGTTATTTAAATATTGAGATGTTGTCGATATAAGTTAATCAAAGTACTGGCAGTACTGGTGTGACGATGCTTTTGAAGAGGACGGATATAAAACATCAATTTAAGTTTATCTATATCACCACAATTGTGTATGTTGGTACCAACATTTGGGTACGATAAAAAATTTGGGTACGAAAATTTTGGGTAGAAAAAAAAATTTGGTACGAAAAAAAATGCGTACGAAACATTTTTGGTACGAAAAAAAGTTTAGGGGTACGGGGAAGTAGTACCCGTGGGTAACTTGACCCATTGAGCGAAACTGGGAGGCGGGTCACATTCTTGTTCATTAAGTATGGCAATACCTTCATGATGATTATCGAAAGTAGGTATGAGCACATAGCCGGACCATGTGAGCTCAATCGTATGAGCACTTGACTATCCGAGTTCGCCCACGAACATATGGATAAGTTAACTAATAGCGAAATGACCTTATACATGTTTATGCTGAAATCTAACAATCGAACGAAATATCAAACATGGTATGTACACTTAGGTGGTTGTGTAATTTCTGTTAGAATATCGTATTCAATATGTAAATTTTAAATGATTGTGCCCGCACTTGAGTTTGTTGCCTTGTTTGAGTTTATACGCGCCTAGGCTGCACCTAGTGTGTGTATTTGTGTTTTTCCAAGGTAATGAGTTACCTCCGCGCTGAGGCTGCATAATGTTGGGACCCGGAGTGTGTCCAGCACTCCTACCTAATAAGATTAGATTGACGACAGTTGGGACGAATTTTGAATTATAGCTGCAATTTACAGCTATTTGTTTTGTACTGAAATACTTTTTAATTTTGTATATGGTCAAATGCTGCGGGGGGGGGGGGGATGAGATTATCCGGAAAAAAACACCTGTCCGAAATGGTGACCACAAAACAGACAAAATATAACATTGCGCCGGGAGCGGGAATCGAACCGGTGTCGTAAAGGTGACACGCGCTAGAGGGACGGACAATTACGCAAAAAAATGATGTTTTATCTATATATATCATAGCAGTGCAGCGTGTACAATTTGCAGGTTCGAAATTGTTCGCATTCTTTAGTTTTGAGATCACGTAAAAAGTTAATTTTACATGTTTTTATTCGCAATTTATTTACTAAATCGAGAACAAATATCAAACAAAATAGAGAAAATATATAGTTGTTTCATTGGTCCATAAAAATAAAATGGATGTAAAATTACTAATTTGAAATTAACGTTCTGATAAACTTATTGAATCTGTTTCCCAGGATATGCTGTTCTATTAATATTTACCTTTATCAACACGAACGACAACTCTGTTAGGAGAATGTTATCAATGAAAATCAACGAGCAATTTCCTACGCAGTGGCGAATGACAAGGGAAGTAACTAAAAAATCGAGTTATCTCAATCGGACTGGCTCGGTCTTTTACATTGGTCGCCATTGTGAATAATTTTTTTACTGGTTATCAAACCTTAGACGATGCTGTTCCAGCATCGTCAAAAATGCAGTGCAATCATTATATAAATTTGGTACAAGTAAATCTCATTTTGAAAGAAATGCAAAAATGTAAAATATTATTTTAGGTAATCAACCTCCTGGAAAGATGACGGTTGAATCATACCCCGAGATTGTTCATATTAAGTACAAGTTTTTAACTGGACAACAATCGGTATGTATAAGTCGCGTTAACAAAACTACATTGCAGTGAACGTACATTTTATTTTTGTCATGTCCTTATAGGTGGACGTGTTAAAGGCGAACCTCCTGATTTCCAAAGAACCAGTTGAGGAATAAAATTTAAAATTGTGTGTTCATAATTTTCAATTATTTATTTTGTGATGCTTATATAGATTGTGTTAGAAATTAACCAGGGGTCGTATTCCAGAAGAATCTTAAGTTAAATTTTATTCTTACCCTTAAATTGGGAAAATTTCTTAAGTGTTTCATTTCATATTTCAATAGTTTGGCATCAAGATTTACATGAAAATAACATCATTATGTCGATGTTATTTAAGGAATATCAAAATAAAAGGTGTTTCCTTTTTTAGTAAAGAAATACAAAACATTGTAATTTTGACCTTAAGTGAAATTAACTAAGAAATGACTTAAGATGTTTATTGAATCCCACCCAGACCTGAAAGAGTTTGCTAGTATTTCGGCGCGCGACGCTTATTTCTAAAACGTGTTATTTTCACAAAAATGGCAAATGTATCGACTCAACTGTTTTTTTGTAAGCGCGAGCTTGGAATGCTCACAATTATAACATAATGAACTTAAGCTGATTTACTTTGTACACTTGACTGGAACCATCTTAGCTGGATCAAATCCCTGCCTTCATCACCAACCACTTGATGTATAAGCTTTAATTAAAATCCCTTTTATGCCCCATCATAAATTACACAATTCAAACAGTACACACATGACTTATCGATAAACAGAAATACATAACGGAAGGACGGACAACACGGAATCCAATAACTTCAGGTAACTATTATTTGAACGGTCCATGCTAAGCAAGGAGTGTTAAAAACAAAACTTAAGTGTCAATGAAAAATTCATCGCAGAACTTAAATGAAAACAAATTAAAAACATTTTTTTTTTCTTTTCAGCGATTTTGAAATCCATGCATGTAGTTTCTGTCCAAACGTTATATATTTTAGGGGACTCCTGAACATGCAGATGAAAGCTGTGCGCGGAAAATAACACAACCGAAGAATTTTACGTCCGGTAACATTTTATTTTCAAACAGAATATATCAATCGATTAAAATTAACCCATGTTGCCCAGCATTCGTGAAACCCACGGGTTAGGGCTGAGACCTTTTAAAGGGACCTTTTCACGTTTAGGTAAATTGAAACAAGAAATATCTTAAAAAAAGATATACGGCGTAAATAGTTTAATGAATGAGATCAAGGATAGCGAATGTCTTTTTCTGTGCAGTTCTTAGCTGCATCACACGCAGTACGGGATGTTACGGGGAGTTTTCGCGGCTTATTTTACATTATAACATATTGCTGGTCATAAACCTATAGATACAAAACAGAAAACCAAAAGAAGAATGGAAGTGAAATTTAAACATATGAGTCAACCGGCCACACGAGAACAAACCTGTTTTAGTGGTCTGTCGGGCATTGCTATTTGATTCGATTATTAACAGTATCGAGAATCATCGTGCTCATGCTTAAAGTGATATTATGGGCATTTTGCACTGTTGAATTGAGCTGAAAAGAATTAACAGGTCAAAATAGTTAGTTAAAATGTGGTTACTGATCAATTATCTGCAACTCACCTTGCTACCAGTTGTTTATAAAAATATATTTTATATTCGATATTCTTACGTGACCCACCCAGTCCTGTAAGCCGAAATGATCCGTAAAACAATATTGTGTCTTTGTGTCGTATGAACAAATCTGCACTAAAACTAAATTTAGGTTCAACTCGTAAACGCATGATCAGTTGTCAAACGAAAGTACGGTTAATATTCAAATGCATTATTTTTCTCTTTCTGGTATATTGTTTTAGTATGTTGATGCTGTATTAATTACTATAAGTGTATATGAAGTAGAAACATCAAAAATAATCAACGGTTGCGATAGACACCTATAAACTGTTACATGCTCATAATATCACTTTAGTACATTAGGCAATATGGTGGAATAATTATTGTTAAATTTATTAAAAATAATATTTATCATTGTATTGTTGAAAACACATTAAGAATCTATTATTGACATACCATAATTATATTGCTGAATATCTTCTTTTAACATATTTCTGGTCTAAAGAAAATTCCAGGTCACCTAGTTCACGGATAGCGTCTTTATTGTATAACGATTATTTTACTGACCGCGAACTCCGGTGATGACCTGTATATAAACTCTGAATGTCCGCGACTTGACCCGAAACTTCGCGGGTTGAAATGCAATTCTTTAAAGTGAGGCCTCGCTTCCACTGCTCTTTATACTTTTACATGTTAACATGTTGACAGGAATATGGAAGTAAGTACTAAATATGAGAACATAGCCTTTTAAGTATAAACGCTTTTGCGCTGGTAATACTCTGAAAATAAAAGGTGTACGCACAAACTGTATTGATGTCGAGAATTGAGTGTAAAACTGTTCTATCTATTATTCCTTTTCATTAGAGATAAAATTGTTTCATACAGTAAAACAGTGTTACAAAGACGCGGATATGTTTCCAATGTTCTGGTGGTATACTCAAATCAGCCAATGGAATAAATGAAGTGTATTCATTCGTACCTAGCCGAGGGAAATTTTATTTGAATTTTATTGGACACTTACAAAGGTCAAGTCAGGGTGAAAAGCTGGCTTATGCAGCTTACGCCGAAAAAATGAAAAGAATTGTTTCAGATTCGCACATTTTCGTTCTGGTTATGATATTTCTGAGGAAACGGAAATTCTGAAAATTAACCATGCTCTTAACTATCCATTATATGCATCTTATGACTATTTAAAAACCTGAAAATTATAAATCGTTGCAATACGAATCGATTGAATAATTTGGAGAGTTCTGTTGTTGTCGTTATATTATGTTACACTGCGAGGATTGTGTATATAAAGTATAAAATACATCAATTCTCTATGAGCACGGATGGCCGAGTCTTCCAAGCGTTAGACTTTTACTCCAGAGGTCATTGGTTCGAGCCCAGTTGAGGGTTACTGTTTTATATTTTTAATCTTATTCTTATTTGTACTGGAGCTTTTTAGATCCTATGTGTGCGTGTATCAATATAAAGCATTTAATGACAAACTTCAATACATGCCGAAATCTTTAAAAGTCCCTTTAATAGCTTTGTTTCAAAATTAGTTATTTAAATATTGAGATGTTGTCGATATAAGTTAATCAAAGTACTGGCAGTACTGGTGTGACGATGCTTTTGAAGAGGACGGATATAAAACATCAATTTAAGTTTATCTATATCACCACAATTGTGTATGTTGGTACCAACATTTGGGTACGATAAAAAATTTGGGTACGAAAATTTTGGGTAGAAAAAAAAATTTGGTACGAAAAAAAATGCGTACGAAACATTTTTGGTACGAAAAAAAGTTTAGGGGTACGGGGAAGTAGTACCCGTGGGTAACTTGACCCATTGAGCGAAACTGGGAGGCGGGTCACATTCTTGTTCATTAAGTATGGCAATACCTTCATGATGATTATCGAAAGTAGGTATGAGCACATAGCCGGACCATGTGAGCTCAATCGTATGAGCACTTGACTATCCGAGTTCGCCCACGAACATATGGATAAGTTAACTAATAGCGAAATGACCTTATACATGTTTATGCTGAAATCTAACAATCGAACGAAATATCAAACATGGTATGTACACTTAGGTGGTTGTGTAATTTCTGTTAGAATATCGTATTCAATATGTAAATTTTAAATGATTGTGCCCGCACTTGAGTTTGTTGCCTTGTTTGAGTTTATACGCGCCTAGGCTGCACCTAGTGTGTGTATTTGTGTTTTTCCAAGGTAATGAGTTACCTCCGCGCTGAGGCTGCATAATGTTGGGACCCGGAGTGTGTCCAGCACTCCTACCTAATAAGATTAGATTGACGACAGTTGGGACGAATTTTGAATTATAGCTGCAATTTACAGCTATTTGTTTTGTACTGAAATACTTTTTAATTTTGTATATGGTCAAATGCTGCGGGGGGGGGGATGAGATTATCCGGAAAAAAACACCTGTCCGAAATGGTGACCACAAAACAGACAAAATATAACATTGCGCCGGGAGCGGGAATCGAACCGGTGTCGTAAAGGTGACACGCGCTAGAGGGACGGACAATTACGCAAAAAAATGATGTTTTATCTATATATATCATAGCAGTGCAGCGTGTACAATTTGCAGGTTCGAAATTGTTCGCATTCTTTAGTTTTGAGATCACGTAAAAAGTTAATTTTACATGTTTTTATTCGCAATTTATTTACTAAATCGAGAACAAATATCAAACAAAATAGAGAAAATATATAGTTGTTTCATTGGTCCATAAAAATAAAATGGATGTAAAATTACTAATTTGAAATTAACGTTCTGATAAACTTATTGAATCTGTTTCCCAGGATATGCTGTTCTATTAATATTTACCTTTATCAACACGAACGACAACTCTGTTAGGAGAATGTTATCAATGAAAATCAACGAGCAATTTCCTACGCAGT
The DNA here is from genome assembly GCF_020536995.1 of Dreissena polymorpha. Taxonomy (NCBI): domain Eukaryota; kingdom Metazoa; phylum Mollusca; class Bivalvia; order Myida; family Dreissenidae; genus Dreissena; species Dreissena polymorpha. The sequence goes on along the minus strand of NC_068365.1, from coordinate 65,747,251 downwards.
GGCGAATGACAAGGGAAGTAACTAAAAAATCGAGTTATCTCAATCGGACTGGCTCGGTCTTTTACATTGGTCGCCATTGTGAATAATTTTTTTACTGGTTATCAAACCTTAGACGATGCTGTTCCAGCATCGTCAAAAATGCAGTGCAATCATTATATAAATTTGGTACAAGTAAATCTCATTTTGAAAGAAATGCAAAAAATGTAAAATATTATTTTAGGTAATCAACCTCCTGGAAAGATGACGGTTGAATCATACCCCGAGATTGTTCATATTAAGTACAAGTTTTTAACTGGACAACAATCGGTATGTATAAGTCGCGTTAACAAAACTACATTGCAGTGAACGTACATTTTATTTTTGTCATGTCCTTATAGGTGGACGTGTTAAAGGCGAACCTCCTGATTTCCAAAGAACCAGTTGAGGAATAAAATTTAAAATTGTGTGTTCATAATTTTCAATTATTTATTTTGTGATGCTTATATAGATTGTGTTAGAAATTAACCAGGGGTCGTATTCCAGAAGAATCTTAAGTTAAATTTTATTCTTACCCTTAAATTGGGAAAATTTCTTAAGTGTTTCATTTCATATTTCAATAGTTTGGCATCAAGATTTACATGAAAATAACATCATTATGTCGATGTTATTTAAGGAATATCAAAATAAAAGGTGTTTCCTTTTTTAGTAAAGAAATACAAAACATTGTAATTTTGACCTTAAGTGAAATTAACTAAGAAATGACTTAAGATGTTTATTGAATCCCACCCAGACCTGAAAGAGTTTGCTAGTATTTCGGCGCGCGACGCTTATTTCTAAAACGTGTTATTTTCACAAAAATGGCAAATGTATCGACTCAACTGTTTTTTTGTAAGCGCGAGCTTGGAATGCTCACAATTATAACATAATGAACTTAAGCTGATTTACTTTGTACACTTGACTGGAACCATCTTAGCTGGATCAAATCCCTGCCTTCATCACCAACCACTTGATGTATAAGCTTTAATTAAAATCCCTTTTATGCCCCATCATAAATTACACAATTCAAACAGTACACACATGACTTATCGATAAACAGAAATACATAACGGAAGGACGGACAACACGGAATCCAATAACTTCAGGTAACTATTATTTGAACGGTCCATGCTAAGCAAGGAGTGTTAAAAACAAAACTTAGTGTCAATGAAAAATTCATCGCAGAACTTAAATGAAAACAAATTAAAAACATTTTTTTTTTCTTTTCAGCGATTTTGAAATCCATGCATGTAGTTTCTGTCCAAACGTTATATATTTTAGGGGACTCCTGAACATGCAGATGAAAGCTGTGCGCGGAAAATAACACAACCGAAGAATTTTACGTCCGGTAACATTTTATTTTCAAACAGAATATATCAATCGATTAAAATTAACCCATGTTGCCCAGCATTCGTGAAACCCACGGGTTAGGGCTGAGACCTTTTAAAGGGACCTTTTCACGTTTAGGTAAATTGAAACAAGAAATATCTTAAAAAAAGATATACGGCGTAAATAGTTTAATGAATGAGATCAAGGATAGCGAATGTCTTTTTCTGTGCAGTTCTTAGCTGCATCACACGCAGTACGGGATGTTACGGGGAGTTTTCGCGGCTTATTTTACATTATAACATATTGCTGGTCATAAACCTATAGATACAAAACAGAAAACCAAAAGAAGAATGGAAGTGAAATTTAAACATATGAGTCAACCGGCCACACGAGAACAAACCTGTTTTAGTGGTCTGTCGGGCATTGCTATTTGATTCGATTATTAACAGTATCGAGAATCATCGTGCTCATGCTTAAAGTGATATTATGGGCATTTTGCACTGTTGAATTGAGCTGAAAAGAATTAACAGGTCAAAATAGTTAGTTAAAATGTGGTTACTGATCAATTATCTGCAACTCACCTTGCTACCAGTTGTTTATAAAAATATATTTTATATTCGATATTCTTACGTGACCCACCCAGTCCTGTAAGCCGAAATGATCCGTAAAACAATATTGTGTCTTTGTGTCGTATGAACAAATCTGCACTAAAACTAAATTTAGGTTCAACTCGTAAACGCATGATCAGTTGTCAAACGAAAGTACGGTTAATATTCAAATGCATTATTTTTCTCTTTCTGGTATATTGTTTTAGTATGTTGATGCTGTATTAATTACTATAAGTGTATATGAAGTAGAAACATCAAAAATAATCAACGGTTGCGATAGACACCTATAAACTGTTACATGCTCATAATATCACTTTAGTACATTAGGCAATATGGTGGAATAATTATTGTTAAATTTATTAAAAATAATATTTATCATTGTATTTTTGAAAACACATTAAGAATCTATTATTGACATACCATAATTATATTGCTGAATATCTTCTTTTAACATATTTCTGGTCTAAAGAAAATTCCAGGTCACCTAGTTCACGGATAGCGTCTTTATTGTATAACGATTATTTTACTGACCGCGAACTCCGGTGATGACCTGTATATAAACTCTGAATGTCCGCGACTTGACCCGAAACTTCGCGGGTTGAAATGCAATTCTTTAAAGTGAGGCCTCGCTTCCACTGCTCTTTATACTTTTACATGTTAACATGTTGACAGGAATATGGAAGTAAGTACTAAATATGAGAACATAGCCTTTTAAGTATAAACGCTTTTGCGCTGGTAATACTCTGAAAATAAAAGGTGTACGCACAAACTGTATTGATGTCGAGAATTGAGTGTAAAACTGTTCTATCTATTATTCCTTTTCATTAGAGATAAAATTGTTTCATACAGTAAAACAGTGTTACAAAGACGCGGATATGTTTCCAATGTTCTGGTGGTATACTCAAATCAGCCAATGGAATAAATGAAGTGTATTCATTCGTACCTAGCCGAGGGAAATTTTATTTGAATTTTATTGGACACTTACAAAGGTCAAGTCAGGGTGAAAAGCTGGCTTATGCAGCTTACGCCGAAAAAATGAAAAGAATTGTTTCAGATTCGCACATTTTCGTTCTGGTTATGATATTTCTGAGGAAACGGAAATTCTGAAAATTAACCATGCTCTTAACTATCCATTATATGCATCTTATGACTATTTAAAAACCTGAAAATTATAAATCGTTGCAATACGAATCGATTGAATAATTTGGAGAGTTCTGTTGTTGTCGTTATATTATGTTACACTGCGAGGATTGTGTATATAAAGTATAAAATACATCAATTCTCTATGAGCACGGATGGCCGAGTCTTCCAAGCGTTAGACTTTTACTCCAGAGGTCATTGGTTCGAGCCCAGTTGAGGGTTACTGTTTTATATTTTTAATCTTATTCTTATTTGTACTGGAGCTTTTTAGATCCTATGTGTGCGTGTATCAATATAAAGCATTTAATGACAAACTTCAATACATGCCGAAATCTTTAAAAGTCCCTTTAATAGCTTTGTTTCAAAATTAGTTATTTAAATATTGAGATGTTGTCGATATAAGTTAATCAAAGTACTGGCAGTACTGGTGTGACGATGCTTTTGAAGAGGACGGATATAAAACATCAATTTAAGTTTATCTATATCACCACAATTGTGTATGTTGGTACCAACATTTGGGTACGATAAAAAATTTGGGTACGAAAATTTTGGGTAGAAAAAAAAATTTGGTACGAAAAAAAATGCGTACGAAACATTTTTGGTACGAAAAAAAGTTTAGGGGTACGGGGAAGTAGTACCCGTGGGTAACTTGACCCATTGAGCGAAACTGGGAGGCGGGTCACATTCTTGTTCATTAAGTATGGCAATACCTTCATGATGATTATCGAAAGTAGGTATGAGCACATAGCCGGACCATGTGAGCTCAATCGTATGAGCACTTGACTATCCGAGTTCGCCCACGAACATATGGATAAGTTAACTAATAGCGAAATGACCTTATACATGTTTATGCTGAAATCTAACAATCGAACGAAATATCAAACATGGTATGTACACTTAGGTGGTTGTGTAATTTCTGTTAGAATATCGTATTCAATATGTAAATTTTAAATGATTGTGCCCGCACTTGAGTTTGTTGCCTTGTTTGAGTTTATACGCGCCTAGGCTGCACCTAGTGTGTGTATTTGTGTTTTTCCAAGGTAATGAGTTACCTCCGCGCTGAGGCTGCATAATGTTGGGACCCGGAGTGTGTCCAGCACTCCTACCTAATAAGATTAGATTGACGACAGTTGGGACGAATTTTGAATTATAGCTGCAATTTACAGCTATTTGTTTTGTACTGAAATACTTTTTAATTTTGTATATGGTCAAATGCTGCGGGGGGGGGATGAGATTATCCGGAAAAAAACACCTGTCCGAAATGGTGACCACAAAACAGACAAAATATAACATTGCGCCGGGAGCGGGAATCGAACCGGTGTCGTAAAGGTGACACGCGCTAGAGGGACGGACAATTACGCAAAAAAATGATGTTTTATCTATATATATCATAGCAGTGCAGCGTGTACAATTTGCAGGTTCGAAATTGTTCGCATTCTTTAGTTTTGAGATCACGTAAAAAGTTAATTTTACATGTTTTTATTCGCAATTTATTTACTAAATCGAGAACAAATATCAAACAAAATAGAGAAAATATATAGTTGTTTCATTGGTCCATAAAAATAAAATGGATGTAAAATTACTAATTTGAAATTAACGTTCTGATAAACTTATTGAATCTGTTTCCCAGGATATGCTGTTCTATTAATATTTACCTTTATCAACACGAACGACAACTCTGTTAGGAGAATGTTATCAATGAAAATCAACGAGCAATTTCCTACGCAGTGGCGAATGACAAGGGAAGTAACTAAAAAATCGAGTTATCTCAATCGGACTGGCTCGGTCTTTTACATTGGTCGCCATTGTGAATAATTTTTTTACTGGTTATCAAACCTTAGACGATGCTGTTCCAGCATCGTCAAAAATGCAGTGCAATCATTATATAAATTTGGTACAAGTAAATCTCATTTTGAAAGAAATGCAAAAAATGTAAAATATTATTTTAGGTAATCAACCTCCTGGAAAGATGACGGTTGAATCATACCCCGAGATTGTTCATATTAAGTACAAGTTTTTAACTGGACAACAATCGGTATGTATAAGTCGCGTTAACAAAACTACATTGCAGTGAACGTACATTTTATTTTTGTCATGTCCTTATAGGTGGACGTGTTAAAGGCGAACCTCCTGATTTCCAAAGAACCAGTTGAGGAATAAAATTTAAAATTGTGTGTTCATAATTTTCAATTATTTATTTTGTGATGCTTATATAGATTGTGTTAGAAATTAACCAGGGGTCGTATTCCAGAAGAATCTTAAGTTAAATTTTATTCTTACCCTTAAATTGGGAAAATTTCTTAAGTGTTTCATTTCATATTTCAATAGTTTGGCATCAATATTTACATGAAAATAACATCATTATGTCGATGTTATTTAAGGAATATCAAAATAAAAGGTGTTTCCTTTTTTAGTAAAGAAATACAAAACATTGTAATTTTGACCTTAAGTGAAATTAACTAAGAAATGACTTAAGATGTTTATTGAATCCCACCCAGACCTGAAAGAGTTTGCTAGTATTTCGGCGCGCGACGCTTATTTCTAAAACGTGTTATTTTCACAAAAATGGCAAATGTATCGACTCAACTGTTTTTTTGTAAGCGCGAGCTTGGAATGCTCACAATTATAACATAATGAACTTAAGCTGATTTACTTTGTACACTTGGAGACTTTTCTGATGTATCACGTATTCAAATCGATATAGCTCCCTTATTTTAGAACGGATTTTGTTAAAATTTAGACTCAGACTAATTCAACACCTATCGAATACTTCATGTAAATTTAATTGAAATTGATCAACAACAAAATATCAAAAATAACAAATTAAAACAATCGCTGAACCAGTAAAATTCTCAAAATCGTACATCGTAAAATAATAATGTGACAAGTAAAACGCATTATCTTACACGTCTTAAAGACCGACCGGCTTGCAATATTGTGCTCATGAATATTCATAGGAGCCATATTATTTGTATAATGAATGTTATGTTTTCTTGGTAAAAACCCGAGAATCATGAAATTGAAATTAAATTGAAATTATATAGCGTTGTACTACACCAAGTGTTTTTTTAACGCAGCATTTTTTCAAACTTAAACATTTCAGTTATTAGTAAATATTTTTATGTAAAATTGTAGATGCGATCATTCGATTACAGTATGTGCTTGCAAACGATTAAATCATTCATCCGTGACGATCGGATGCTTCAGCAAGTGGGGAAGATATCCTGTGATGTGCCGATTGCGCTGTTGCGCTCCGGAAATTTGATACGAGAAATATTGATTATTAAATTAATATTATGATTTCCTGGCGTTTTAATCCACCTTAAATGTAGAACTTGAAATAAAAGTAGAATCATATAGCGTTTTACCATTTTCACTTGCAAAAAGATGAAACCACACCTACCACTCGTGCAAAAGCGCCCGATTGTTACGAATGAATGATTGTATCGTTATCTTGCACGAAATAAAGGCAAATGATTACATGTGCAATTTTAAATTAAAATCTTAACTCATCACTGATATATTTAAGTTTGAAAAGTGTTGATTTAGTAAAGTCTCCAAGTGTATATGTGAGTTTATGCGTGCCGTTTTAGAATATATATTATAATGTCTACTTATATGTGATTCGTGAAAATATATAATTACTATGACCAAGCATTTTGCAAGCGAACAACTAAAAACAAGAAGGCATATACTGGCTTTAATTAAGGACAATTAATCAATTTTGTTTCCCGGAGTGATCAAACACGTTTTTGAAGTTTTGAAGGTTGCTTACAACAAAGAGTTTACAGGTTTCTCGTGGCAAATGATCCAATTGAATTGTATTGTAGTTATATAAACACACTATAATAACAATTATGAATGCAATGAGTTTTTGTAACGACAAGAGTGAAACAAACATTCGACAAATCACCAAAAGCAAAACTTTTTAGTCAAGTTTATAAACTTATGCGCTCATACAGTTCTTGTTATTGTTTTTTTAGGATGGCAAAATGTATAAGGCTTTAACTGAGAACGTGCATCTCCCTTACTCGGTCAACGGAATAAACGTTTGCAGAATGCTTAAACTAGCCTTTCAAAGGAAATTGATGTTTACCATTAACAGTGATGGCGCCATTGTATATAACGGCATAAAGCTTCGGAGCACAGACTACGAAATGACAGAGTATTATTAACTGTATTGTGCATGCAGCGATATAAGTATGTGTAGCACAGGTACATATAACGAGAACAAATATGAAGGTAAAAATGCTAAATGTTTGAGATAATATTCAATATTTGAATACTTCTAACGCATAATGGGGTTTATAGTAAATTACTTCATCGCACGTGTGAATGTGGACAATACTCTACATTGAAACAAAAGTAACAATAAGATGAAGGGGACAGACTATTTCATGGTGTGCGTAAAGAAACTCATTTTCCTTTCTGGTTAACTTAACTTATTTCAAATTGAAGAAAATACTGGATTCATGCATACATTATCAATTTGATATAATTATAATTGAAATACACGATCAGTTTTGATGTCATAGATGCCGCGTACTTGCAATTATGATTGAGTCGTCAATCAAGGCATGTCGCTGACATACGCATATATTTAAATATGTAATAGCAATATATGTAGAAGTTAGTTCCTTACAATTAAACAATTTAGACGGAGAAAAATAAGAATATTCAAGATACCGTTGAAATTCGTACATTCGCACATGTTTCCTTATTTCTTATGTGGAGAAAACATTCTGTTACACTGGAAGCTCTTATATTGTCTTTATTTCAGAATCGATTGTACCAGACTAACCACACAGTTGAAAGCTAAGGGCATCACGATGGCTGACATTGACACCAACGATGAATTCTGGGGAACAGTGACGGTGGACTAATTAGATATAACAACGTGTTAAATTTGTTGAAAAAGCCTGAACAATATTTCAAAAAGCAACCACATATATACTTTTATCAGATAAAAGAACAATTAAACAATGGGTAAATATTGAACTTAACCTTTCTAGGGAACATACAAAGTAATCATTTAAAAGAAAGTGGGAAACCTTCGCTGAAATTGACTTGTAATGACTTATTATAGAGAAGTATGAGATGAGACTAAGCATGAATGCTTGTCGTAGCTTTGGATGAGTTTTTGTTGAGTGTATGGGCTTGAGCGCGTGCTTTAGTACGTCGAAGATTGTCCGTAATTCAATTTCGCCATTAACCATGCGATTTTTAAACAACTTCAAGTGTTATCATGAGATGTTTTATCGCGTGTAAAACTCTACCTGAATAATAATGGTCACTCTTACAGGTCGAAGGTTAATTTTGTACCAAAGTCAATGACAATTTGGCATGTGCTGTGTCTTGCGCGTATCATTTATTAACTTTCCTCCAAAGTCAATGTCACTCAGAGAGTTTACATGTTGAATTCGGGCATAGTTTAGCTTTTCCAGACTGAAAATTCGTCATTCAATATATAAGCTCACATCACAATGTAGTGTTAAGGGGATCTGTTGGGATATGAATATGTGTGACAAAGGTCCAAAGTCGTGCCTATCTTAAGAATCGTCCACAGAATCGTCTTTTAAGCTTGAAAGTTTGAGCGCCATCGATAGAGAAGTAAACGAAAAGTTGAAAGCACAAGCTTCGGGACGCCGAAATAGATAAATGACCATACTCCTCCAAAACTCCTCACATCCAACATTTCTTTCTTTACGAGCATCTACACGTAATGGTTATTCAACGATGAACATTTTAGATATTTCCACCAGGCAGTTAAAGGGCAGTTGAAACCCGTGCTTCAGGACGCAAAGACGTATGAACGGTCGAACGTACGGAAATACGTGCGAACGGACGGACAAGTGCAAAACCAATGCCTCGCGCACAGTGGGACAGAAATAAATAACTCAAAAACATCAATTGTGCAATAGTGCTTTAAATATGACCGTGTTTCATAAACATACATTCACGCTTTTAGTTATGCCCCTGGATCGAATGATCGGGGGTATATTATTTTTGGCCTGTATGTCTGTCAGTCTGTCTGTCTGTCATTTATTCTGTCCCAAAACTTTTTCTTTTGTCAAATCTTTTGCAAAATTGAAGATAGAAACTTTGGCATGCATGTGTATCTCATGAAGCTGAAAATTTTGAGTAGTAAAAGGTAAAGGTCAAGGTCATCATTCAAGGTCAAAGGTCAACCTTTAAGGTCAAAGGTCAAATATTTGGATTCAAGTATGGGTGATTGTGTTTCACAAATACAGCTCTTATTTTATTTTAAAACAATAAATAAACATGTTAAAAAAATGACAAATATGTTAAAGAAAAAGAGAAAATGACATACAGGCACACACAAGATGACACCAAGACTGAACAAATTTTAACCATAGAACAGAACATATGTGACCATGACTATATGGGTCGTAAAATGCCGTCCAAGATTAGTCTGTGAGTCCGCACAGGCTAATCAGGCACGACGTTTTCCGCTTTTATGATATTTTTCGTAAGGAGAGAGTATATTCGTAGCAAACAAATCCAGTTTAGACTGAAAGTGTCGTCCCTGATAAGCTTGTGCGGACTGCACAGGCTAATATATGATGACACTTAACGCGCATGCATTAAACCCCCTATTCACAGAGCACGGTCCATATGAAGTAACAAAAACCTGTACAAAAGGTGGTTTATGTATTATTATTGCATAAACTCTATCTATAATGCCCTCTGGCGAGGTGCAGAAACTTGGCAAAAGGAGGGCATGAACGGGAGAAATCGTGTATTAACAATGCGATTCACGTGCCGTTCAAGCCCTGTAATGTGTTTTTCATATCCATAATCTGGTCCACGCGCAGTTACTTCCCTTCTCCAGCCTTCGGCGACTTTCCAAACATGAATGGGGAACTGAATAAGCACCAGGTTCCTCATGCATGCAGGGATAATGACTTTTGCAATCCACTTTTCAAGTTATACCATCTGCACTCTCTTGACAACAGCTTTATTTTATTTGCACCGTCAATGAAGTTAAGGTTATTTACTCAACACTTTCAAAAGACTATGCTGTAAATGTAAGTGTTAATGTACCTTCAACGTTTCTGCTGTATATTCAAAAATAATTCCTCATTTCTTACTTTGCGCGGCTGCATTTCAACTTTGCATTATTCCACTGTTTAAACACATTTTAAATCGAAAACTGCCTATCCGAAGGTAAAGCCTCGTCATTTCGGATGATGACCGAGTGAGGCATATGTAAAACACAACCTTGAACTGTATTGAAATAATCGAATTTTGTCGATGTCAAATGAACAAAACATATTGTTTTCAATGTTATTTAAAATTATTTTTATGCAACACCATGTATTATGAATATATGAATGATATGATATATGTTGATCAAGGACCATAACGGCCTATTTCAACTGTGTAAATAGGTATATGTATTTGTCGCAATAAAAGTTCTTCTTCATGTAGTGGGACTATATATTTCCCGCAATATTGATGAAAGACGTTCACATGTAGTGGGACTATATATCTCCCGCAATATTGATGAAAGCGTAATGCAGGCAATGCAGACGTTCACATGTAGTGGGACTATACAGTTCTTCTTCATGTAGTGGGACTATATATTTCCCGCAATATTGATGAAAGACGTTCACATGTAGTGGGACTATAAAGTTCTTCTTCATGTAGTGGGACTATATATTTCCCGCAATATTGATGTAGTGGGACTATATATTTCCCGCAATATTGATGAAAGTTCTTCTTCATGTAGTGGGACTGTATATTTCCCGCAATTATCATGTAGTGGGGCTATATATTTCCCGCAATATTGATGTAGTGGGACTATATATTTCCCGCAATATTGATGTAGTGGGACTATATATTTCCCGCAATATTGATGTAGTGGGACTATATATTTCCCGCAATATTGATGTAGTGGGACTATATATTTCCCGCAATATTGATGTAGTGGGACTATATATTTCCCGCACTATTGATGTAGTGGGACTTTATATTTCCCGCAATATTGATGTAGTGGGACTATATATTTCCCGCAATATTGATGTAGTGGGACTATATATTTCCCGCAATATTGATGAAAGCGTAATGAAGGCACGTTAGTAAAAACAGAAAAATATAAATATTCGACCTAAATGTAAAATCAATGAGCGTATAAAACATCAACAGCGTTATAAAGCAAAGAATAACGGTTTTAAACACTTTTCCCGAAAAAAAACATCATCAAGTTTCCATTTGGTTGAGATCGCATAGTTCTGATCGGTAACGGTTAACTGTAAGACCCCGGAAGTGGCTTCTTCCTAGGTAGCTCGCCTCCGAATTCAAGCTCCTCCTCCATGCGCATTTGCTTCCGGTGGGTTGCGTCAAAGTCTGTGTCGTCGTTAGGACGCCGTCTCGTCGACTTGTCTTTCGGATGCCGTCTTGTCGTTCCTGTCGGCTTGTCGTCGTCGTCGTCGGTAGACATCATGATGATGTTGCGGCCGACACACATGAGGATGCCGGCGAGTATATTGATGATCATTCCTACGACTGCCAGAGCGTAAGACCAACTATGGGCGTAACCAAGCCTCTTGATTGCCACTGCGTACATGGCTATGCCAATAATCGCCAGGAAACCTAGAAAATAATTTAAAAAACATGTCAGTCTTGATAACTTTTAGAAAAAAATGTGAGGGCGTAACTAAGCCTCTTAATTGCCACTGCGTACATGGCTATACCAATAATCGCCAGGTAACCTAGGAAATAATTAAAAAGACTTGCCAGTCTAGATATATTTGAGAGAAAATGCGATAGTTATAGACTGGCATCCAATTTAGATTGAAATATTCACAAAGGACGACCAGAGCTCAACCGCGTCCATTGATAAACACCGCGTTCACTGTAGGTCCAATGAAAGTCACGAAAAAATATCATATATATCAGTACAGCGTAATGACGTTAAGTTGATTTCAAAAACGCATTCAAGTTCATGCACTTCTACAGCTTTGGGAGTATGTAAGTCTGTGGGTAGTCACATTGTACAACGCTGATCCTGCATTAACGTTTTTGTATGAACACGCACATGATACAAGATAAACAAATGTTCGAACTGACCGTTTCAATGTAGTGACCCAAGTCTAACATTACGTACATGAATATATTTGGTAGTTGTTTTCTGTCTAAACATTATCTATCAGTATATATCGAAATACACATAGCTATACCTGCAACATAGGCAGTGATAACTGCGCCTATAGCGAGCCGCTTCTCCCGATACAGACCGCAAAGAAAGAAAACAGAAAGCGACGTGAAGACGTAGAAGACCATCAACGCAAATACGTTCAGAACAGCGCTTGCTATTATGACACCTTTTTCACAATGAAACAAAATACGTGGGCGTAAAACATATGAACTTACGTTGTGTGTCAATCACGTTTTTCTATTCACAACAGTTATCAGTTCAACCCACTAGAGTTCACGGCCCTACTGGCTATGATTTTACCTTTATGTGCAGGAAATACAACCTTCTGTAAACGAGATAAAATGGTAATGTGTGTATTGTTATTGGAAAGAGATAAAGTTTAAAGCAAATACGTTTAGACCAGTTCTTGCAATAGCGATACAATTTCAAAAGGACTCTCAAATCAAACGATTGTCAAGTTAAAATTCTGTTTTGTCTTTATCATGTCTAATAAATTGTTTAAGTTTATTTTTGTTTATCATTTCAACAAAATCGATGACATCGATGACATGCAACTCTATTTTAACGACACTGAAATAAAGAAGAACAATACTAATGAATATATGAAAATGTGGGCTTTACATGTCTAGTAATTACACGGAATCAAATGATATAAAACTGCACTCTTCGAATAAAAGCAACCCTCAGTCAATTAAATTGTTTGTAAGCACATCTTCAGAAAACCTGATGTTCACGTAAGCCATATATCAAACTATTTGGACAAAGTATAAATTGGGCTAGACAGATAACAATTGAACAGTTAATAGCAAATCCCAGTTCCTTTTTATAATCACCGTGATGTTGGTTTTGCTATTGATTGTGCAACTGTATAGATCAGCCCATACGCGTTTAAAAAACATTGGAAATGCTGAAACCTATCTCTAAATAAAGGCAAGATACACTTAATGATGATGTTCATCGTGTATATGTATCAGACAACCGCGGTCAGAATGGTGATGCCATTGAGGACAGCGGTCTCAGATAATGCATGCACGTTTTTGTAATACTATCTCTGTAAGTGTTCGCATCCTGTTTTCCATTACTATACTGAGCTTACGGCATTTATCATCATATATTTTAAGGTATTTAATAATAAAGCGCCTCAATCATTTATTTATTAATTGCACACAATATTTTGTTATAAATTATAAAGTAACCAAGCACCATAGTCTTTCTTACTGTTCCATACGGATTGGCCTGGAAATGGTAATAAGTATCATAGCAAGTCTCGTTTATCGTCGGGCATGCCATGAAGAGGCCAGCATGCGTGACGTAGCAGTCGTCCGTCCTTTCCGCCCAATGGAAAGACACCACGGCGGTGCTGTAGAAGACAAGCGCCAAAAGGTTGACGACAGTTGCGACGACACTGCAATTAATCTTTTTACACATATTTTTAAAGTTTTCTTCTGACAATTCCGATTCGAGGTTTAAGGCTTACTATCTCCTAATTTAAAATCTGTAAAAAGCCAGTGTGAGAATCGTTTTGGGATTCGAAGTAAAATACAAGTAATTATTTTAGATTACATTTCTAGCAATACGTATACACTATCAAGCATTTATAGGAAAAAGGAGTATGTGTGAATCATACAAAATAATAGTATAAATGGTTTATAGTTCCTTTAAAGATCATTTATGATGTAATGTTCCGATACCGCAAATAGCGCGTCGTACTGAACATGTTAAAATTTATACTTTTTAACAATTTAAATCACATGTGCAAATAAACTGTACTGTACCTCCTTATCCACCACACATTCAGCTCTCACTTTAAATATGTCTCAATATTTACCATACTAAATACAATTCTCAACTTTTTATTATGGCCGCTTAATTATTTAGAACATTTATCGACTTTAATTAACTTGTCCCTTATAATTAGAAAAGATCTGTCAAACACACCGCTAGCAAAATCTTAGATGAAACGTCAATAGGTTTTAAATTTTAAATTTTCGTTCTTATTCATTAGGTTTACACTGGTTCGTTATTGTTTATCGTATTCGGGTCATTATCTACGTATATATATTTAAGCGTATAAGCCACATGAACAATTTATATTATGGAAAGGTACTCTATATGTAAAATGAATAAAAACTATTATGAAACAATCGATATTCAATAATATTTATAAAAGTTGGAGTCTTGACAAACGCATGTTTGGATAGAAATGGTGAACAGTTGGACAGAGAATGTTGTAGTTTTGTTGTAAATATCTCAAGTTATTGAAATATCGTCGTTTGATTGCTATAGTGCTCTAGCTACCAATTTTATTTTTTGGAGAAAAACGCATTTAAAGGTTTAACCTTTATTTTCTCACTTTTTTATGCACGTATGTGGACAAAAATATACAGGAGTGTTTATCAGCAAACGGGGAATATGAATATAATTAAATATTTACTTAAGTAAATTGTATGTAAATGCTATTTGCAATTTTATGTATGGAGATAGAGCATTCTGCTATTTTTTTTTATAAAAATCGTTAATTGCTTTGCTCTAAGTCCCGGAGATAGTGCAGTACAGCATTCACCCGTTTGTAAAAATGTGGGAGATGGAGCAAAATAGATACGAACAACTTCTTCTGTTTTCTATACAAAATGTGGGAGATAGAGCAAAATGGAATCGAACAACTTTTCTGTGACGACTGAATCTTGAATCCGATTACGGCATATAAAAGATCTCGTTCTCACGAACACAGTGATATAAAAAACTCATTTTTAAAAAAAATGGAGATAGAGCACTATAGCAATAAAGCGACGATATGTGTGCAAAAATCTTTGGTGCATAATAGACAGTATTACTTGTGAAATTTTGGCACCGATTTCAGACGTATTCAATTATTAATTCTTAGATCTTAAGATATCCATACACACGTTTATTCACTAAAGATGTTTGCAAATGTATTTCAATAACTGTACATATTTGAACAAAAGAATCACGTTCTTAACGGTGTGTTTACATTCTGTCCAGCCCTTGTGTAAATCTCATTCATCCAGCACCCTGGTTATGTAAAACATTGACTGTCAGAATGCAAAATAAATGATACTCCTTTCGCTATCTATTAACATTACATTGTTACAGCATACAACAGGTCTAGAGAGAGAGATATTGAGAGCAAAAGCGCGCCGTCCTCAAGAGGACTAAACACGTTGAAGTTGTTGTCCCTTGTTTAGTGTTTTAAAGCAAAATTCCAACGTATATTTAGTTTCGTATACGATTCCATGATCACGTTGACTAACCGAATATACTGAGTATATATCATTAAAACATATGACATCAGTAATTAAATATAAACAAGTGTGCTTTTTTAACCGCCGAAAAAATGTTTGGAGGGGATATAGTAATAGTATTCGTCCGCCTGTGTGTCTGTCCGTCTGTGCGCCCGTCCTTCCGTCCGAATCTTTTTCCAGAGCATAACTCCAAATCTTTTCAATGAATTTACTTTAAACTTAGAATATAAGCAGATGGCAACTAGGAGAAGTGAATTGACCAAGAACCATTACTCTATCTACCTTACTTTTTGAACTATCGCCCTTGATATAATTTCAAAGTACATTTTTGTCCGGAGCATAACTCTAAATCTACTGAAGGGATTTACTTGAAACTAGAAATGTACACATATGGCAAATAGGAGAAGTAAAGTGAACATGAACGATAACCCTTTCTGCCGTAGTTTTTGAATTATCGTCCTTATTTTTTATTTATAGTTTTAGATTATATTTCATTTAAATTTATAGTAAATATTTTAGCTTTTCAATTTTTAATATTCTCCTTTATCTAAGTTTACAATAATATGTTAATTTGAACACTGAAGTATTCACTGAATCGATGAGTTTAAAGAAAAATACAATTATCAAGAACAGTAACTGTCTATAACACTTACACTATAAACTGATTGATCCTTGAAATATAAATAGATGATACAGGTGCCATGTTTTAAAAATATTATTCTACTCTCTAAAACAAATGTTGTCATACAAGCAAACACATTTGGCTGGTTTTGGCACTACTGTGACAAGCTCTTGTTAAATTTTCGAATGCTTGGTTTCTCGTGAGAATAATGAATCAGATTCATTCACCTGTCTCATAATGAAATTGCAGAGAAATCACACAGGACAAACTATTATAAACAACCGCGAGAATTGTATTTAAGATAATATACCTTACCCGTATTTATCGTCGGGCGACTTTTTGCAACCAGAACGGCATACATCTTGCCGATATTTATGGTCGTATTACTTTGTCAAACAGAACTGCATACATCTTACCCGTGTTCATTGTCGTGTGAATGTGTAAACCAGAACTGCATACATATTACCTGTATTAATTGTTGTGTGACTTTATCAACCAGAACTGCATGCATCGTACCCGTCTCCATCGACTTGTGAATCGGTCAACCAGAACGTCATACATTATGACTTACCCGCATGCATCGACGTGACAAAATGTCAACCAGAACTGCATATATCTTACCCGTATTCATTGTCGTGTGAATGTGTCAACCAGAACTGCACACGTCTGGTTAGAACCTCACTTATCTAGTCGTAAAACTCTTGAAGTTTTTTCTCGGCCATCTTTAAAAACCATAGTTTTAAATTTAAGATTAAATCCGATGTTTTTACAAAGGGATTGCAAATGTTTGGAATTTCATTATGCATATATAACGTTACAGATACGACCTTATTTTCCGTCTTTTTAGTAGCTGATAACAATAATCGCTCTACGCCGTATACAATCAGGTGGTCTTCTCTACTTGCCGCTATCACCTATGGACGACTTTACAATCGTGAGACATCGACTATCTCCGGAATCCTCCGTAAGATAGGTGCATGTATTAGATCGTTTTTTCTTTTTCATAAAACTTTATTTATGACTTACCCTGGGGTGTAGATTGCCCCAGGTACCCGCTAAAAGAACTTAATGTGAAATAACAAATGTATGATGACTTAGTATAATATTTAACAAGATTAACAAAGTTATAAGAAACAAAATTATATTTTTCACAATTTACAAACAGTCTTTTGCACGTCTGCACGTTTAATTAATATTCCAGTCTTTGTTCACGTCTGCACGTTTATATGATGTTATTGTTAAACAGAACACAATGATAGCTTTTAACAAATAAAAGTCACCATCTTAAATCTAAGCGGGTCTTAATAAGTATTATGTATTGAGTTTATATCCTTGATTATAAAACGAGTAATGTATCTACACTTCCTTAATAATTGTAAAGAATAACGAAAATAAATATATAAGGTTGTATATTTAAATGAAAAAAAACTATAATGCAATAACATGTGGTTCCCAGCGAACTACCTCAGGTTATGCACGGGCACTTCCCGCGCTGGTCCGCCAGGATCATGATTTATAGTCTACAGCTGCCCTGGATGTTGGAGTTGAGGCACGTGACAGCCTTCGGTACAACTACTCACCCGCCTCGACCCCACCATCCAGTTAAGCCTGAACAAGCGTGAAGAAGCATGTATAATAAGGAATCCATTTTTAAATGAAACTCAATACGCAAGAAAGGTTAGTACAATGTTCCTATGGCCTTCATGAGTGAAAATGAGAGGCAATGGTATGGCGTATATACATAGTGATGAAACATGAGTGATAATGAAATTCAGTGAATGAAATGAGATGAGCCCAAGACCGGGTTACACAGTATATGAGATTATGATTGAAATGATTCATAGGAACATTGATAATAACAGTGATGATACATATATAAATACATCAATACAAAAACTCCTCACAAAAATGACAAAAAACACTGTATCACTTTGTTGTTCTCTCTCTCTGATCCAGGATGACAACCCGAGCACCGGCTCCCCACATCCTCGCTGCTGTCATCCTGAAATCAGAGAGAAAACACAACAGCATAAAACAAGTAAAATGTTATAAAAATGTTAAGTAATTTTGGTAATCAAGTTCTCTATGAAAATCTAATGTAATTCTAAATTTTATTCTATTTATAAATATATAATTAAGTCTAAGGGAGATAATAATATTGTTTCATGTTTGACGGAATTCCTACATGTCCAAATAATATGTCTTGATTCTGACAAAAATATTAAATATACATATTTAAATTCAGTACTTCCAACATTTTTTACATAAAAAAACTGGAACCATTTAGGATTAATATTAATGTTTTCAATCGTAAGTATATCAATTCAATATAAACAGTTTTATTTAAAGGGGAGGTAAACAAACAATCTATAAATAAATGTTGGACAGTTTCGTCACAATTACAAAAAGTAAATTTCTTTTTTGCTTGGTTAAACTTTTTATCATATAAATATTTATTTACATACACAACAGAATGCGCTAACCTAAAACAAGTATTCCTACACACAGGATCAACTGCCATGGAAAATATATTTCTAAATGTATTTTTTAAAATCAATTTATGGAAATTCTTTTTTATTACATTTTGGAATATATTTATTATTTGGGTTTATTAAAAATGCATATATTTCTTTTACAGACCACTGTTTAAAATTTTCAGTTTGAACATCCTTTATAAATTTATGAAATACCCTTAAACATTCAACATAAAAAAAAGGAATAAATTCACTGTGGGGTTCACTGTTACTATGTAATGAATGATTACATTTTCTAAGTTGCATACCTATCCAATACCTTGTAAAATATACCCAAGGGGATTCATAATCATTTAACAGTTTAAATAAGTGTGATAAATAAAATGCATTAATTCTTTTTTGAACATTAGGTACCCGAAGGCCACCTAAAGTGAAGTCTAAATATAATGTTTTTCGAGCTATTGGTTCGTAAACACTGCCCCATATAAACTTAAAACAACTTTTTTGTATCATATTAATATAGTGACTCGGAATTGTTTGACATTGAACAAAATAAATAATTTTTTATAGCACATATGTATTTAAAAACAGAACTTTTACCTTTAAAAGATTTACATTTATTAGACCACAAATGTAATGTATTTGAGAAATTAATATACGATTCATTGAACATATCATCATCAGTTAAATCATAGCCAAATTTATATCCAAGAAATTTAACATTTTTCACCCATGATATGCCAAATGGATGGTCAGACCTGCTTTTCCACTTACCTACAAACAATCCACAACTTTTATTATAATTTATTTTAGAACCTGACACTTTTTGAAAATCAGAAACATGACGAAAGAAATGAAACATAGATCTGTCATCTGTTAATACCGATGTATTATCATCGGCATATAAAGACATTTTAACATGAAATTTATTTCCTGGTGTCTGTATACCATTTATATTGTTATCATCTTGAATTATTTTAGCAAATGTTTCAAGAGAAAGTACATATAAAAGAGGTGATAATGAACAACCTTGACGAACAGAACGAAATAATGAGAAAGGATCAGATATATGACCATTAACAATTACAGACGATTTAATATCCTTATATAAATTTTAATTCAAGTTATGAATGTATCTGAAAAACCAAATGAAACAAGTGTATTATATAGATAGGACCATAAAACTCTGTCGAACGCCTTCTCCTGGTCTAGACAAATAAAGCAAGCATTTATATTCTTTTGCTCAACATAATCAATAGTGTTTCTAATTAAATCAACATTGTCAAAAATAGAACGACATAGAACAGAACATGTTTGAGAAATACCAATGATCGAGTCTAAAACCTTACCTAATCTATTTGCTAATATTTTTGATAGAATTTTTCTATCAATATTTAGAAGAGAAATAGGTCTGTAATTTTTAACTGATGTTTTATTATTTGGATCTTTGCATAATAATGTAATATAAGATATTTTTTTGCGATTCAGACATATGGCCTAAATGAAAACATGTATTGTATAATTGTAATAAAATATTGCCAAACAAATGGGAAGAATTTAACGTAAATAAAGGAAGTTAAACCATCACTACCTGGACTTTTAGTGTGATCCATATCTTTTAAAGCTAATTTAATTTCATCTAATGATAAGGGGCTATTTAACATATTATTATCGTCCTCTGATACTTGAGGTAAATTATTAAAAAATTAATCATTAAAGGATGCATCTACTTGCTCTTCTGTATACAGTTCTTTATAAAATGTTTTAAAAGAATTTAAAATGTCATCAGTTGATTTTTTATCAACTCCACCATCAATAATATGGTGTATAATTTTGTTATTACCATTTTTAAATTCCTTGTTATAATAAAATGTACTAGAGTTTCCATTATTATTTAAAATATGTATTTTACTTCTTTTATATGTCCCTTTATATAAATTGTCTTGAAGTTTTTTACCAATGTCTATGCTATTAGTTGTATTATTATTTTCCAAATTAATAGTTAAACTAACAAAATCATGATCTGAAAATGGACATGGAATAATATCTAAGTTTTTACATTGTTCAATAAGTGACTTTTCAATATAAATTCTGTCTAAAGACATGCAATATATTCTGTGAAACATTCCTACTCCAAGTTGTTATTACTTTATCTGGATTAAGATGTCTATACATATCTGTTATTTTAAATGTTTCAACTATTTTTTTGAAAACTGTTCAACCTTTTATTGTATCAATAAATGTACCTCCGATTTTATCTAAGAGTGGGTTTAAAATGCAGTTAAAGTTTCCTAAAATAATAAATTTGTTTGATGACACTAAATAATGTTTTATTGATTCAAAAAATATTTCTGTCACCTGGTTTATTCGGTGCATAAATATTACAAATGAGTGAAATTTGTGAAATTGTGGAATATCTTTTGGCAAAAAAAGTGGACTTTGTAGTGCATTGAGAAGACCCCTGGCCGTTTTGAATTTATCGGGCCTATTCAGTATACGAAATAACTAATTGGATTATTTCGCAGCGCAACAGTGAACCTGTTAATAATTGGCTCAGTGGCTTAGTTAATTGTCAGTATTGACTGGATTATAGCATACAAAATCGTGAATACAGTTTCAATATAACAATGAGTAATAGCGGTAATAGTGGTAAATCCGAGCAAACAGAAATTAAACTTCAAAGGACAGAAGCCACAAACCAAACCAGCAAACAAAAAGCAACGTGCGGACTCTAGTAACAGTACTAATGCAAGCATGGATGAGCTTTCAAATATCAACACACAGCTGGGAAATTTGACCGAGGGGCTTAGCGAATTGAGGGAAGATATCAAAAGTACTCTCAAGCGAGAAGAGATTGAAGTTTTAATAAATAAAATTGTATCCACGATAATGGGAAAAATTGAAATAACCATGGCCAAAACAATTGAAACCGAAGTTACCAAGCAAACTCAAACACTAAATGAAAAATTGTCAGGTCTTGAATTCGAAAACCAACAATTGAAACAAAATATTTCTGATTTAGAAAACAATAATATACAGGCAATTTCTGAGCTGCAAATACAAATTAATAAAAACTTTGAAACAAGCAGAGAAGCACTGAAGATGGCGAATTAAAATGAGCAATATTCGCGCAAGAACAACGTCAAAATTATGAACATTAGAGAAACATCAGAGGAATCAGAAAACATGCTTATTCAACCGTTTCAAACATCCTGAAAACCACGGCAGGCGTTGAACTCAAGCCAGAAGACACTTTAGCCATACACAGAATACCATCGAAGAAGGGAACAACAAGACCCATTATTCTGAAACTTAAAAACAACAATGCTAAGTGGACAATCATGAAAAAACGGACCCCGATGAAGGCAAAAGGATACAAACTTGTAGATGATGTAACTAAGAGAAATCAAGGACTGATTAGCAGATTACTTCTACACCCAGATATAAAGAACGCTTGGTTCTTCAACGGTGCAGTTTTCGGACAAACGACATCCGAGGAAAGGATTAAATTTGACATATTTGACAATATCAAGTACACAATAAGTGATTTCCGGAACCGAAGCAAGAAGTTTCAGACGGGAGCCAGTGTCTAGAGTGGTTTACAGCGTTCTCAAGGAGTACCCTGCAAATTGTGGAATTAAATGTGTACACCTTTTATCGGTTTGAAATTTACTTTCTATTACAACATTACAATTAAATTTTTGTATATCTTTTATCGGTACGAAATTTACTTTCTATTCCAACATCACATTTAAAGTAACCCTTGTTTTTGCCGTTCTTTTGTATAAATAAGAACTAATTTGACAGTTGTATACAATTTGGGGGGTATCACATTATCTTAATCAACTTATAGTAAACAGTTAGTTTGCCCCTGATGTAAAATACCATTACTCTGTGTTCACCGTTATATTGTATGTATTCAATCAATCTATTGTAAATACATTATAACTTTTCCTTAAAACCCAAATATGTACAATACAAACATTCAGTATATTCCGTTAAAGCGCGTCTTGTGTGTCGCATAATATAAAATATGCAAAACGTTCGTAAAATAGAGATCTCAATCAGCATTTA
Organism: Dreissena polymorpha; assembly: GCF_020536995.1. NCBI lineage: Eukaryota > Metazoa > Mollusca > Bivalvia > Myida > Dreissenidae > Dreissena > Dreissena polymorpha. Next base: position 65,724,545 of record NC_068365.1, on the reverse strand, counting down.
ATTCGTTACCCTGTATCATATCTTACACTTTTCTATATATTTTGTTTTATGCAAATTCAAACATGACAACTGATGAAAACATGTTTCATTCACGGCACGCGGCAGTTTTTGCACGAGCCTTCCTTTTTTGTACTGTATGATTTTTAGGTGTTAATCCCAAATGGTATAAAGGAAAGAAATTGTGATTCTTGTCCAGATATACTGTTAACTTCCTAAAATTCTGCGTGGTCCTGGAGAAAAACTGTACACGTGGTAGTAACATCAAAGTTAGGTCGTTTTAATGTTGACTGAACCTACTCTAATACTTAAAAGGTACCAAAGCATTATAACAGCATAGACCGATGACAGATAATTAATTGATCAGCATTTTATTGCATTGTTAAATTCAGAATGGACTTTTTTGATTGTCATGAAATGTGTGCCAGGTATAATATGTATATTTCATTCAGAATCATAAAATACATAAAATACATGCTCAACTCTTGCATATAGATTATTTTTACGAGCTAAAATTAAGTGTACATATATATATCACTTCGGATGATAAAACACACTCAACTCGTTGTGTTTTGTTTGTTTCTGCAAGTCAAAATTAATAGTACATATTTTTCTGTCTCAAAACACTGCTGCTCTTGTTTTACACAGCTAATTTGTACTTGTTGTTAGTTTTAAATTGATTAAAGGAGTGCTACTTTATATTCACAGCTATTAAAGCAATGGTAAAAAGTTTTTTTGTTTTTGTGTTTGTAAATTTTTATACCAATATTTGCATTCTGTTGTTATTCAATAGCCTCTGAAAGTAAAATTGTTTTAAAAGCCTTATGAATAAAACTTTCTATACACAGACAAGTGGAAATGATTACTACTACACTTGCTTATTCTATATAATTATATATTTCTTTTTTACATATTGAATTGCTATGCAACCACACCGTATTGTCTAATGTGATGGGCAATTTATCGTTCTTAATTTGACCTGCTGTTATGTTTTTGTTAAAATATATGTTTTAACGTTCTTGTTTACATTGTATGTTTGTGTTAAATTTTCAATGCCTGTTTGTTTGGAAGAATATCAAATGAATTGTGTATTGACAGCATAAAACCAGGATTTATGACTGACCACTCTCTAGTTGAACTTAAACTGCACAATATACAACCTGAAAGAGGCCCAGGATACTTTAAAATTAACAACAGCATCTTATTAGATACACAATATCAAATACAAATAAAACAAGAAATATTAAATACAGTTCAAAATAATAAAGATGCAAACCCAAACACCTTATGGGAAGTAGTTAAAGGAAATATACGTAACGCAACACTTAGATACACATCATATAAACAAAAAGAAACACAAACTTGAAACTGAAACCATTAAAACCATTGAAACACTTGAAAAACAATTGCATCAAACAAACACAAATGATACCACCGACATTGAAAATGAAATAACATTAAACAAAAAAATATTAGATGGAATCTATCATACACATCTCAATGGAATACTACTTAGAGCGCGTGCTCATCATGTTGAACACAATGAAAAAAAAATATTTCGCAAACATTGAAAAACGTAGAAGTGAACAAAAAACTGTACACAAATTAGTAGTCAATGGCAAAGATATAACAAACAGAACTCAAATACTAGAAGAACCACGTTTATTTTTCGAAACCCTCTATAAACGAAAAAATGTTGAAAAAAACACCCTTTTTAAAAATACACATCACGCTTTAAACCAGGAGGAAAAACAACTGTGCGACGGATTACTTAATGAATATGAATGTGGATTAGCCCTAAAAAATGCAAAATAACAAAAGCCCAGGATCTGATGGCATCACAATCGAATTTTATAAAATATTCTGGAATGATATAAAAACACATCTAATTAATTCACTTTACTATTCATTTAACAACGAATACTTAACTACGCTACAAAAACAAGGTATTATATCACTTATTTCTAAGCCTGGAAAAAACTTAGAATCCTTATCAAACTGGCGCCCGATTAGTTTACTTAACAATGATTATAAAATTGCAACTAAAAGTATAGCAAACAGAATACAAAAATATAACCATCAATTATTTCAAAATCTCAATCTGGTTTCATAAAAGGACGCTACATTGGTGAAAACGTTCGTCTTATCCAAGAATGCATAAACTATTTCAACAAGTCAAATAGTCCTGGTCTAATATTCTTTGCAGACTTTGAAAAGGCATTCGATTCGCTTGATCATTCATTTATGTTCTCCTGCTTAGAAAATATGAACTTTGGTGAAAGTCTCATTCAATGAGTCAAAATATTCTATACCGATATTAATAGTATAATCATTAACAATGGCTTCTTTTCAAACAGTTTTAACATCGAACGAGGGGTTCGACAAGGATGTCCACTCTCATCATCGCTATTTATTATTTGCATCGAGTATCTATCACATCACATCCAATCAAATAAACACATAAAAGGCATATCACTAGAACCTGACGAAGAATGTTCTATATAAAAAAGAAATTAAATTTAATTGGACATCCGATGAAGCCACAACGTTAGGAATTACTTTCACAAATAATGAAAAGGATACAGTTCTTAAAAACATTCTACCTAAATTACAGAATTTTAAAAACTGCTTAAATTCATGGCATCATCGTAAACTTACACTAATCGGAAAAAACACAGTATTAAAATCGTTTGCACTTCCTAAATTAATATATGTATTAACAGTTCTCCCAAATCCACCAAATGATGTTATTAACGATATAAAATCAGCAATATTTAATTTCATAATGGACGGTAAGCCTGATAAAATAAAAAGAACTCAGTTAATTCAATCTGTAGAAAATGGAGGTATCCAATTAACGAACATTGACTCATTCTTGAGTGCAATCAAATGCAGCTGGGTTAAAAGATACCTAGATAATACCAATACGAGTAAATGGAAATTATTCTACCAGAAAATCCTAAAAAAATATGGTGACTCCTTACTCTTTGAATGTAACATTAGCAATACTATCTTACATGAAATTGCAAACGAAAACATATTTCTGTCTGATGTTCTATCAGCGTGGAGTGATGTCACTCATAACTTAGAAACCCAAACCAGCAGTAAGACAATTTTATGGAACAATAAAGACATAACTTCAAACAATAAGACGTTTTTCTATAAAGATTGGTTTGAACGAAGCAGTAAATATGTCGACCAACTATATGACTACAGAATTAAGGATTTCTACTCTTTTGATAATATATGCTACATATACGGAATACCTTCAAATAATTTTCTGAAGTACTACACATTAATCAAAAGCATACCCATACATATTAAATCTGAAATCAATACAAATAATACACCATGTACTCAAACAACATTTGTAGAAAACATACTTGGAAAATTTTTTTTTTACAAACTACAAATTATAAACCCTACGGAAAACTCCAAAATCCAAAATAAATGGCAAGTCCTTTTTGGAGATAATGAACTTAATTGGAAACACATATTTACCATGCCATATAAAGCAACTATTGAAAGTATACTGAGAAATTTTCAATATAAATACATCCATAGAATTATAGCTACAAATAAATATCTCTTAAAATGCAAATTATCTAACTCAAATCTGTGTGACTTCTGCAGTGAAAACATTGAAACTATAGAACATCTTTTTTGGGAGTGCAAACACATCCAGCCTATTTGGAATCAATTAACATCTTTTCTTGAACAACAGCAACTAAACGTTAAACTATCTTTCTTAAATGTAAGTTTCGGAATTAACTCATTGAAATCAATAGACGGTAATAATATTGTGAATTTTATGGTTATATTGATGAAATATTTTATCTTAAACATGAAGTACAAAAAACAAGTACCAAATTTTAATTGTTTTGTCCATAGTCTTAAACTAAAAATCCAGATTGAGAAAGAAATAACCCTCAGTAATGACACATTTCAAATCTTTGAACAAAAATGGAATCGGATTAAATTCTCATAATGTTTTGTCCACTTATATACATTTTCACTCTAATGTTAGTTTATCTGTCTAAAATGGTTTTGTTTATGTTTATATATATATATATTTTTTCAATCTGATAAGATCATTTTGAAGATACAACAAAACACACAAATACAGTATGCTTTCTTCCGACTTTATACAACTCATCATTTTTCATAACTATTCCTCTGTTGTTCTTTTCTTTTCTCTATTAAAAATAAAATAATATATATATATATATATATATATATATATATATATATATATATATATATATATATTAGCATATCTTGTAAAACATGTCTGGACTTTATTGCTTTATACAATCATTGTGTTGTGTGATCATATACATGTTTACATTATATGTATGATATTGAATAAAAAAAAATATTACAAATTTTAAAATAATCATTTAAGTATTGTATATCTAAGGAAATGAAACGACCATCAAAATCAATTTGAAATTTAGAACATTTAATATTCGTATCATTTACGATTATACAACATCCGCAAGAAAGGTTATTAGAAAAATTCCATACATAAAAGTATTCTTTTGATATTAAATTTTCTGTTTGTTTCGACATTTTGTAATCATCTACATGGGTTTCTTGTATGCATAATATATTTATTTTATTAATTAAAATGTAATCTTTAATGAAGGTTTGTTTTTGTTTGGTTCGAAATCCGTTAATATTTATAGTTTCTATTTTTAACTCCATGTTCTAGTTTATAACTCAGGTTGTAGTTAAAAGAAAAACAGCGACGTTCATGATTTAGTGTAAGGATAGAAAAACCGATGATAGTGTTTGAAAGATTTAAACCAGGTAGAAAAGAGACAAGGCCAACGGTTTTGTAAACTCGCTGTTATGAATATTCTACGTACCGAAGTAATGTTGGAAAAAGATAGATACGCTCACATTTACCACGAGGATATTGGAAAAGGATTAAAGATATATTGTTGCTGAGTATTGTGTTTCAAAAAGGTGTTTTATAATAGATATGGATTGAGTATGCATAACAGTGAAACGTTTTTTACACACACTGGCATATGAACGTTCTTTATACGTTCATATAAAATAAAAAATGCATTTATGTTATATAAGATTTTAAAGTAATAGTTTTTAATTGAATATATATACTTACTATTTACATAGATTTTATTTATACATATGCCAGATACAAAAAGTATACTATATACAATGTGAAGACATGAAATGTTAAATATGCTAATATATCGGTCACACAGATTGTCTGTGTGCTCGGTATATAAGCCAACATTATATTTTAAGACATAAAATATAATGATAAATATACATACAATTGAACTATTTACACTGGGTATTATTAAACATTGATTGTTAACAGTAATTGGTAGTTGTAAAAAGGGGTTTATGCAATTGTTATTATATTTTATAAAAAGGGAGTTTATTCAGCAGGGGTCATAACAAGATCTTGGGAATCTAAATCAATCACTAATGGATGTTCCTCCAAATCATCTGGGTCTATATCTAAAACCTTGAACTTGTTCTTAGGCATAGGGGTCATGTCTTCATTGCATCTGCTTTCCTCCCTCTTTTTGAGCCCATTACCCCTGTTTCTACTTACATTTCTTGTATCTTCTCTCCATTTTTCTTTCTTCCCTGGCTCTTTCCTTTCTTCTTACTCCCCACCGTCTCAAACCCCTCGTCATCATTCTTCTTCTGTTCTGGTTGGTCTGTATGCTCTTCTATTTCCTTTCGTTTCTCACCATCTGTCTGTTTCTCTCCGACTGTCTTTTTTCTGGTGTTGTGTCCTTGTTGTTTTCTGAAACACTTACTTTTTCTTAAAAAATGACATTGATATTTTTGGGGCAAGTGTTGCGGACGTGCCCAACCTCTTGGCAATAGAGGCAAATGGGCTGCCGTCCCCTCATGGTAATAAAGGCCTTTGTGCCACACTCAAATTGAATTATGTGTGGAATGGACTCCTGCTGAACTCTGTCACACTCCACAGTGACCACACGCACCCCAGAGTAGGTACTAAAATCTCATATTTTCAAAGAATCATGTTCGACCGACATAACAGTTCCAAAATTTTTAAAAATATCAGCTATGACCTTGTCGTTAACGAATGCTGGCAGCCAATGAATTCTACATGATACAATTTGCTTTTCGTACTTTACAAATCTGTATTGTACTCCTTGGTGAGACACAGGTGATTGCATTTGTATTCTATTCAAAAACGAGATACACTTATCTTTTGTCTTGAAGGTCTCATCGTACTGTGAAGATCCGGGAGGTCCAGACGCCAGCCATTCGATGTCAGTATCAGATACGCCAGTCTTCATTAAAACGTTTACAACTCCCTGCATACTGCATCCTCGTTTCCCTTGTGCTTTAACTGTCCTCTCCATCGACTCTGTCCGTAAAGAATCTCTTGTCAACGCTGGCATATGCAATACCGTCATGATTTGTGTTTATACTTTAATCTATCGAGAATAATAACTAGAGTTGATCATGTATCGATGGACATAAGTCGAGGTTCGAGCACTTGCAACGCTATCATGAAACTTCATAGATAGATTAATGTATTAGATCGTCTTCTGATCCAGAGTGCCCGTTACATATACATATATTATTTAGATGTTTTGTGTGTATATATCAGATACACTATTCAATAGAAGTTTACATGGGATAAAAACTGAATGAATCTAATATGTGTTCAGTATTTTGTTTACCGTTAAAACTTAAATGGATATTTTACACAACGGTAAACGACGCACACGTATCTGACAGGGGCATTAACTCCACAAAAAGGAATGGTATACACATGTCCCTTCTTTTAGCACGAAGTTTGACTTTACAGGTATAAATTGCATGCAAGAAGGATACGCAAAACTTATTATACATGAATCCGGCACCTGTAGATTGAAACACTATATAGGTCAGTGATAAACAATATAGTGATATGACAGTAAAATGCATTATAAAATCCAAAGTGAAAAAGGTAAGGTATTATAAACAAATTGCTTACTGACGTTGCAATATAATCATAATAATCGTTTACATAATTTGCTGTATGTAAACGGATATATACTGCTTGAAAAGCGCTTTGACAGTTTTTTTAATACTTATTCATATAATTAATAATAAAAGGATGTCCAATGTGAAATAATGGACTCATACTTATTGGTGGATAATAACAAAACCTCTTTAGAATTTGCGACTTCTACTCAAAACGGTTCAAAACAACGGAACATTTGCAATGTCCATAACAAATGTTACATAACCATAAAAATGTATGCACATATATGTAGTGTAATACATATATGTCGTACGGCGTATAAATGCATAATTAATTTTGATATTGGTAATTATACAATAATACACTACTTTCAAAACGTGAGCATGTACGAGTGTGCATAATAAATGTGTTTTATTTCGTTAACGTTTCGACATCATAATTGTATGTACTTTTCTTTAAAGTCATGGTACTCTTCAATACCCATCATAGGACAACTTAATGTAACGGTAGCTTATGTTTAATGTCTGCTTTATAAACAAAATACTTACATATATAACATAAACATAATTTACATATACATTTGATGTTTGTCTATTACTATGTTTTTTATAAATTATATTATTTTTAATAGACTGTTGTATCATCACTGATCCATCTTTGTATTATGTATTATGTAATATTATGTACTATATATATTTTACCGCCAAACGACGTTTCGTTATTGTATGACGGTGACGTCACTTCCTTTGTATTTGTTTATATTAATGTGCTACTGATGAAGGCTATGACCGAAAAATGTTTAGTACCTAAGACATTTTAATAAACAGTGACGTGTTTGTACGATTTATTTCATTTAATTATTGTCTGCTTTGGGATTTAAGTTTTCATAAGTGTTAATCAAAGATCGTATTGCCTATTTCGTATTTATTTGATATTTCAGAATGTTTTGTGATGTCAGTGCCTACCGTAAAATATTATATTAAAAAAACTTTGTTTTCGGGAACAATATGGAAATTGAGCGCTTTGATACTAACAATCATCTTATAGCGTCGTAAGAAACGAGAAATCTAGATTCCCAGCCACCAAGAGCTCGCATCAATAGCGTCCAAATATTAAAGCCGCGTTTTAGGAACAAGTGTCCCGACTTAATTGACCCGGAGTCTCGTCGACTTGACCTTAGATCTTTTGCATCTGATCTGAAGTCTTGTGTTTTAAGGCAGTAGCAAGCGGTCAATAAAGTATTGATAAGACCCGAAGTTATAGCTTTAGCGTTGATTTATCGTAACCAATTGGTCCCTTATCACGAAGCCTTGAAACTTTATTAAAATATATATTAATATTTGTTTTATTGTTTGTTTCTAAGTTCATATGTGTTGCTCATATTTCTTGAAACCCGGAGCTCGAGCTATACATTACATGTACATAAGGACTGACAAATAATAATTATAGTTTATAGAGAAAAACATTACTAAAATATTAATATTGGGGTCTTTGATCATAATGTGAATGATTTATTTTCATATGCTTCATATTCAAGTTGGCTTGAATGTGTCTGTTTGCTTTGTATCACAGAATGTATCGTTCACCAAATCGACAATCGCCCATCTCTTCTAGTTCGATTACTGTCAATATATCATCAGTTTTGCATAATTACACATAATCGCGTCATGTTTACTTTATAGCATATTGTTATTTGGATAAAATATAAGGTATGTATTTGTACAAATGTGATTGTTTAATTGAAGTAAAGTAAGTTAAAGCAGAAACGAAGCGGTGAACTGCTAAACTGTCAATTATGAAATCGAAAGTAGAAGTATGCATGTATGTACATGTTACACACTTTGCAAATAAAAACGTTGTATATGTAGTCTTAAAATTCATTTTCAAGCATGTAGGCCAAAATAAAATAATTAAGATAGTATTTTATACCAAAGGACGAATGTGGTCCATGATAAACTAATAAGGCGAATTGTGACTTTAAAATTGGCCTTTCTCGTGTTATCACGATTTTTGGCAAATATACACGATTGTGTCTGATAAAGAAGTCAGAGTTATTGCCTGTTTTTTTGTGCTTGGGGATTTCCCTAATCATCAAACATGGACGTTTTATTAAAATGATATTTTAATATTGGTTTCATTTTTTTTAGTTCATATGTGTGGCTTTAAATTCTTGAAACCCGGAACTCGGACTATACGTTACAGAAGGACGGACGAAGACTAATTATAGTTTATAGAAAAAAGCATTACTAAAATACTAACATTGGGGGATTTGATCACAATGTGAATGATTTAATTGCATATTCCTCATATACAAGTTGGCATGAATGTGTCCCTTGTTCTTGGTATCACAGCATGTATCGTTCACCAAATCGACAATCGCCCATCTCTTCTATTTCGATTCGTGTCAATTTAGACTCAGTGTTGCATAATTACACATAATCGCGTCACATTTTCTTTATTACATAAATTGTGTTGTTGGAATAATAGATAAGGTATGAATATGAGAAAGTGTTATTGTTTAATAGTAGTAAAGCCTATTAAAGCAACGAAACGGTGAACTGCTCGACTGTCAATTTTGAAATCGAAAGTAGAAATATGCATGTGTGATAATGTTAAAAACTACAAATATAAACGTTCGCTTTGTAGTCTTCAAGTTACTTTGAAGCATGTACACCAATATAAACTAATAAAAGTAGTTTGTTTATACCAAAGGAAGAATGTGGTCCATTATACAGTAATAAGGCGGATTGTGACTTGTATTTTGACCTTAATCATGTTATCACATTTGTTGACAAATGCAGATAGTACGCGAATGTGTCTGATTAAGAAGTCAAACTATTGCCTGATATTCTGTGCTTGGGGATTTCAACTTTGGTTACGACACGATACTGCACAAGGAAAAATACCAATGCTTTTATTGAAGTTAAACGATTTAATTTAAAGAAGCATATAGAAAAAGCATATAGACAGAACAATGTACAATCATATTAAATTTATCGAATAATTTTAATAACCTATTCATTAACGATGAACTGAGTGTACTGCTATTGCATTGAACATGGTCAGATGTGTAGCTTGTTTTCTTACAACATAAAACAAGCATTTCGGTTTAGATCCTAGTTTATATGTGTGAAGGTATGGAATGAAAAATGTGTGTTTGAAACACAATAATAATACAACAGAGTATATCACATTAACATCATACTTATCGTCAATTACGTTTTGACACAATTCAAGTTCTCATTATTGTTTTCGGAACAAAATTCACTATGACAATAAAACACATGGTGTGAATACAAAACACGTTGTTTTATTATTTGGGATTTTGTTAAAGGTATTATAAACTATCACGGACAGCTACTTTGTTTAATATATTCGATACGAATGTTATTTAATTGAGTTGTTTTCATCCAGGATGGTCGGTAAGATGGTTGTTAGAAACAATAGTTGCTCAAAATTTGAATTAATTGGATGTTCCGGACAATTGATTGAAATCGCACGAAATTTACGTAAAAGTTACATGTAGTGTAAATGTCTTTAAAAAACCGTGTTTAGTCAAGACAATGCATATTTTATATTTTTCAGGAAAATACACTTCAGAATGGCTTTGGCATCGGATGTATGTGGGTTTTGCTTTAAAGAACCCGTATTTGGATTCTGTGAAAACTGTAATATTTCGCTTGGTGTAAGTTGCTTCTCAAATCATACTAAGATACATTTATTTACTAGTCATATTGTATTTCCGTTGGATAACTCAGACAACGAGACATGCTTATCGGTACCCATAGAAAAAGACATACATGAACAAAAATGCCAAAAGCACGAAACAGACCCTCAGTCGATCTATTGTGGAAGGCATGACGCAACCATATGTGGTCAATGTCTACTGGCTGACCACATGACTTGTAAAGATGAAATCGTTGATCTACATATAACAAAGTTTGATGAACAAAAGGCGAATGCCCTTCTGGTCTCTTTGAACGAAATCGAAAGCGAAATAAAAGACCTTCAGTTCCGTGTAGACAGAAATGTTAAACTGAATGACGAGTGTAGAGCCTCATCTATTGACGCAATTAAAGATTTTCGAACGAAAATTGATTTAAGGCTTAACCAGTTACAGTTTGAAGCAGAACAATCCACAGAGAGGAAACACAAAGAAAATATGAACAGTCTGGTTGAACTTTCAAAAATCTGCAAAGAAATTTCTCTTCGAATTAAAATGCGTGGAAAAAAATTCGAGGAGTTATCAAAGAAAAAACAAGAACGGCATTTGTTTGTATATTCTAAAAAACTGGCCATTGAAATTGATGAAATAAGAACAGCTATTAAGCAGTCAAACTTCAAAAACCATATTACAAAATTCACATTTAAAGAACACCCAACATTGGAAAATATTCTTCAGAAAACACTTCTTGAAATCGGAACACTTCAGGAGGATTTTGATGGAAGCGAAGAAATAGTTGACGATACACATGCTTCATTTAAGGTAAGTGTTCATCTGTCACAAGACAAAATCGTTCAGGCTGCAACCTTGTTATACAACAACAATAAAACACCGGAAATATCACCAGTTCTGAACCTCCTGTTACGATCCTCTATTTGTTTATATAAGGCAAATAGTTTACCGACATTCAACGCACAACGTATGCGCAGAGATTTGACTGGAACCAGCTTAGCTGGATCAAATCCCTGCCTTCAACACCAACCACTTGATGTATAAGCTTTAATTAGAATCCCTTTTTAGGCCCCATGACTTCATAAATTAAACAATTCAAACAGTACACACATGACTTATCGATAAACAGAAATACATAACGGAAGGACGGACAACACGGTATCCAATAACTTCAGGTAACTAATATGTGAACGGTCCATGCTAAGCAAGGGGTGTTTAAAACAAAACTTATGTGTCAATGAAAAATTCATCGCTGAACTTAAATAAAAACAAATTAAAAACATCTTTTTTTCTTTTCAGCGATTTTGAAATCCATGCATGTAGTTTCTGTCCTAACGTTATATATTTTAGGGGACTCCTGAACATGCAGATGAAAGCTGTGCGCGGAAAATAACACAACCGAAGAATTTTGCGTCCGGTAACATTTTATGTACAAACAGAATTGATCAATCGATTAAAATAAACCCATGTTGCCCAGCATTCGTGAAACCCACGGGTTAGGGCTGAGACCTTTTAAAGGGACCTTTTCACGTTTAGGTAAATTGAATAGAATTGTTTCAGATTCGCATATTTTCGTTTTGGTTATGATATTTCTGAGGAAACGGAAATACTGAAAATTAACCATGCTCTAAACTATCCATTATATGCATGTTATGACTATTTAAAAACCTGAAAATTATAAAGCGTTGCAACACGAATCGATTGAATAATTTGGAGAGTTCTGTTGTTGTCGTTATATTTTGTTACACTACGATGATTGCTTATATAAAGTATAAAATACATCGATTCTCTATGAGCACGGAAGGCCGAGTCTTCCAAGCGTTAGACTTTTACTCCAGAGGTCATTGGTTCGAGCCAAGTTGAGGGTTACTGTTAAATATCTTTAATCTTATTCTTATTTGTACTGGAGCTTTTTAGATCCTATGTGTGCGTGTATCAATATAAAGCATTTAATGACAAACTTCAATACATGCCAAAATCTTTAAAATGTCCCTTAAATAGCTTTGTTATAAAATTAGTTATTTAAATATTGAGATGTTGTCGATATAATTTAAAAATGCAGTACAATCATTATATACATTTTGTACAAGTAAATCTCATTTTGAAAGAAATGTAAAATATGTAAAATATTATTTTAGGTAATCAACCTCCTGGAAAGATGGCGGTTGATCTGATTTTGCCAAGGGTTTTTCGCATTACGTACGAGTTTGTAAATGGACAGCAATCGGTATGTATAAGTCTTATTCATATTGCAATAGTTTGGCATCAAGATTTACATGAAAATAACATCAATATGTCAATGTTATTTTAGGAATATCAAAATAAAAGGTGTTTCCCTTTTTAGTAAAGAAATACAAAACATTGTAATTTTGACCTTAAGTGAAATTATCTAAGAAATGACTTAAGATGTTTATGGAATCCCACCCCAGAGCTGACAGAGTTTGCTAGTATTTCGGTGCGCGACGCGTAATTCTAAAATATGTTATTATCACACAAATGGCAAATGTATCGACTGAACTGTTTTTTTCTAAGCGCGAGCTTGGAATGCTCACAATTATAACATAATGAACTTAAGCTGATTTACTTTGTACACCTGGAGACCTTTCTGATGTGTCACGTATTCAAATCGATTTAGCTCCTTTATTTTAGAACGGATTTTGTTAAAATTTAGACTTAGACTAATTCAACACATATCGAATACTTCATGTAAATATAATTGAAATTGATCAACAACAAAATATCAAAAATAACAAATTAAAACAATCGCTGAACAAGTAAAATTCTCAAAATCGTATATCGTAAAATAATAATGTGACAAGTAAAACGCATTATCTTACACGTCTTAAAGACCGACCGGCTTGCAACATTGTGCTCATGAATATTCATAGGAGCCATATTATTTGTATAATGAATGTTATGTTTTCTTGGTAAAAACCCACCGAGAATCATGAAATTGAAATTAAATTGAAATTATATAGCGTTGTACTACACCAAGTGTTTTTTTTTAACGCAGCATTTTTCAAACTTAAACATTTCATTTATTAGTAACTATTTTTATGTAAAATTGTAGATGCGATCATTCGATTACAGTATGTGCATGCAAACGATTAAACCATTCATCCGTGGCGATCGGATGCTTCAGAGAGTGGGGAAGATATCCTTTGATGTGCTGATTGCGTTGTTGCGCTCCGGAAATTTGATACGAGAAATATTGATTTTTAAATAAATATTATTTTTCCTGGTGTTTTAATCCACCTTAAATGTAGAACTTGAAATAAAAGTAGAATCATATAGCGTTTTACCATTTTTACGTGCAAAAAGATGAAACCACACCTACCACTCGTGCAACAGCGCCCGAATGTTACGAATAAATGATTGTATCGTTATCTTGCACGAAATATAGGCAAATGATTACATGTGCAATTTTAAATTAAAATTTTTAATCATCACTGAGATATTTAAGTTTGAAAAGTGTTGATTTAGTCAAGTCTCCAAGTGTATATGTGAGTTTATTTGTGCCGTTTTAGAATATATATTATAATGTCTACTTTTATGTGATTCGTGAAAATATATAATTACTATGACCAAGCATTGTGCAAGCGAACAACTTAAAACAAGAAGGCACATACTGGCTTTAATTAAGGAAAATTAATCAGTTTTGTTTTCCGGAGTGAACAAACACGTTTTTGAAGTTTCGGAGGTTGCTTACAACAAAGAGTTTACATGTTTCTCGTGGCAAATGATCAAATTGAATTGTATTGTTGTTATAGAAACACACGATAATAACAAGTAATGAATGCAACGATTTTTTGTAACGACACTAGTGAAACAAACATTCGACAAATCACCAAAAGCAAAACTGTTTAATCAAGTTTATAAACTTATGCGCGAATACAGTTCTTGTTATCGTTTCTTCTAGGATGGCAAAATGTATAAGGCTTTAACTGAGTACGTGCGTCTTCCTTACTCGGTCACCGGAAAAAACATTTGCATAATGCTTAAACTAGCCTTTCAAAGGAAATTGCTGTTTACCATTAACAGTGATGGCGCCATTGTATATAACGGCATAGATCCTCGGAGCTCAGACTACGTAATGACAGAGTATGTATTAACTGTATTGTGCATGCAACGATAAAAGTATGTGTAGCACAGGTACATATAACAAGAACAAATATGAAGTTAAAAATGCTAATTGTTTGAGATAATATTCAATATTTAAATACTATTAAATTATAATGGGGTTTATAGTAAATTACTTCATCGCACGTGTGGATGTGGACAATACTCTACATTGAAACAAAAGTAACAATAATATGAAGGGAACAAACCATTTCATGGTGTGCGTAAAGAAACTAATTTTTCTTTCTGGTAAACTAAACCTATTTCAAATTGAAAAAAATACTGGATTCATGCATACATTATCAATTTGATATAATTGAAATACACGATCAGTTTTGATGTCATAGATGCTGCGTACTCGCAATTATGATTGAGTCGCCAATCAAAGCATGTCGCTGACATACGCAAATATTTGAATATGTTATAGCAATATACGTATAAGTAAGTTCCATTACAATTAAACAATTTAGACGGAGAAAAATAAGATTATTCAAGATACCGTTGAAATTCGTACATCCGCACATTTTCCTTATTTCTTATGTGGAGAAAACATTCTGTTACACTGGAAGCTCTTATTATATTGTCTTTATTTCAGATTCGATTGTACCAGAGTAACCACACAGTTGAAAGATAAGGGCATCACGATGGCTGAAATTGACACCAACGATAACATCATGGGAACAGTGACTGTGGACTAATTAGATAAAACAACGTGTTAAATGTTTGTTGAAAACGCCTGAACAATATTTCAAAAAGCAACCATGAATATACTTTTATCAGATAAAAGAACAATTAAAAAATGGGTAAATATTGAACTAAACAATTCTAGGGAACATACAAAGTAATCATTTAAAAGAAAGTGGGAAACCTTCGCTGAAATTGACTTGTAATGACTTATTATAGAGAAGTATGAGATGAGACTAAGCATGAATGCTTGTCGTAGCTTTGGATGAGTTTTTGTCGAGTGTATGGGCTTGAGCGCGTGCTTTAGTACGTCGAAGATTGTCCGTAATTCAATTTCGCCATTAACCATGCGATTTTTAAACAACTTACTTCAAGGGTTATCATGAGATGTTTTATCGCGTGTAAAACTCTACCTCAATAATTATGGTCACTCTCACAGGTCGAAGGTTAAATTTGTACCAAAGTCAATGACATATTGGCATGTGCTGTGTGTTGCGCGTATCATGTATTAACCTTCCTCCAAAGTCAAGGTCACTCTGCGAGTTTACATGTTGAATTCGGACAAAGTATAGCTTTTACAGACTGAAAATTCGTCCTTCAATATATAAGCTCACATCAGCATGTAGTGTTAAGGGGATCTGTTGGGATATGCATATGTTTGACAACGGTCCAAAGTCCTGCCTATCTTAAGAATCGTCTACAGAATCGTCTTTTAAGCTTGAAAGTTTGAGCGCCATCGATAGGGAAGAAAACGATAAGTTGAAAACACAAGCTTCGGGACGCCGAAATAGATAAATGACCATACTCCTTCAAAACTCCTCACATCCAACATTTCTTTCTTTACGACCATCTACACGTAATGGTTATTCAACGGTGAACATTTTAGAAATTACCTCCAGGCAGTTATAGTGGAGTTGAAACCCGTGCTTCAGGACGCAAAGACGTATGAACGGTCGAACGTACGGAAATACGTGCAGACGGACAAGTGCAAAACCAATGCCTCGCACTCAGTGGGACAGAAATAAATAACACAAAACACCAATTGTGCAATAGTGCTTTAAATATGACTGTGTTTCCTAAACATACATGCACACTTTTAGTTATGCCCCCGGATCGAATGATCGGGGGTATATTATTTTTGGCCTGTATGTCTGTCAGTCTGTCTGTCTGTCATTCTGTCTGTCATTCATTCTGTCCCAAAACTTTAACCTTGGTCAAATCTTTTGCAAAATTGAAGATAGCAACTATGGCATGCATGTGTATCTCATGGAGATGAACATTTTGAGTAGTGAAAGGTAAAGGTCAAGGTCATCATTCAAGGTCAAAGGTCATCCTTCAAGGTCAAAGGTCAAATATATGGATTCAAGTAGGGGAGATTGTGTTTCACAAATACAGCTCTTTTTTTATTTTAAAACAATACATAATTTGAACATGTTTACAAATGGACACATATGTTAAAGAAAAAGAGGAAATGACATACAGGCACACACAAGATGACACCAAGACTGAAAAAAAAAATTAACAATAGAACAGAACATATGTGACTATGACCATATGGGTCGTAAAATGCCGTCCAAGGTTAGTCTGTGAAGTCCGCACTGGCGAATCAGGCACGACAATGTCCGCTTTTATGATATTTTTCGTTAAGAGAGAGTATATTCTTAGCAAAACATTCCAGTTAGGGCTGAACGTGTCGTCCCTGATAAGCTTGTGCGGACTGCACAGGCTAATAAAGGACGACACTTAACGCGTATGCATTAAACCCCCTATTCACAGAGCACGGTCCATATGTAGTTACAAAAACCTGTACAAAAGGTGGTTTATTTATTATTATTGCATAAACTCTATCTATAATGCCCTCTGGCGAGGTGCAGAAACTTGGCAAAAGGAGAGCTTGAACGGGAGAAATCGTGTATTAACAAGGCGATTCACGTGCCGTTCAAGCCCTGTTATGTGTTTTTCATAATTCCTATAAAAAAACAGGTGATATACATGTGAATAAATGAGTGAGCTAACAAAGTAGTTAAATTTGGGTAGAGTTTATAATAATTATAATCCTTTTCTGATATATTATGTTAAACCAATCAACAAAATATATACATTGTAACACAATAATTACTCTATACGTACACTTCAGTTGTTTAAATTATTTTAACCATCAAGCTGGAATTACTTACTATAATAAAGGTTTAAACTCAAATAGTATCTTTCTCTAAGTGGCAATGAAATAGATTATCTCTGTTCTAGATAACGTTTTTTTTCGAAGACATTATTTTATTTATGTGTTTATGCCTTTAAAAAATAGAATATTAAAAAATACATACACAGAAGATATTGTTTCAAAATTATAGATATTCGTAAAATAATAAAACGTCGTTTATGACGACAGTATGTACAACGTCATTTTAGATTCCAAAATATTGATACATTATTATTCTACATGCGGTGTTAAAAGACGTTCACATGTAGTGGGACTATATATTTCCCGCAATATTGATGAAAGCGTAATGCAAGCAATGCAGGCTACAAGACGTTCACATGTAGCGGGACTATATATTTCCCACAATATTGATGAAAGACGTTCACATGTAGTGGGACTATATATATTTCCCGCAATATTGATGAAAGACGTTCGCATGTAGTGGGACTATATATTTCCCGCAATATTGATGAAAGACGTTCACATGTAGTGGGACTA
The DNA here is from genome assembly GCF_020536995.1 of Dreissena polymorpha. NCBI lineage: Eukaryota > Metazoa > Mollusca > Bivalvia > Myida > Dreissenidae > Dreissena > Dreissena polymorpha. Next base: position 65,706,380 of record NC_068365.1, on the reverse strand, counting down.
TATATTTCCCGCAATATTGATGAAAGCGGTGTTAAAAGACGTCCACATGTAGTGGGACTATATATTTCCCGCAATATTGTAGTGAGACTATATATTTCCCGAAATATTGGGACTATATATGTCCCGCAATATTGATGAAAGCGTAATGAAGGCACGTTAGTAAAAACAGAAAAATACAAATATATTCGACCTAAATGTAAAATCAATGAGCGTATAAAACATCAACAGCGTTATAAAGCTAAGAATAACGGTTTAAACAACTTTTTACCGAAAAAAACAACATTAAGTTTCCAATAGGTTGAGATCGCATAGTTTTGATCGGTAACGGTTCACTGTACAACCCCGGAAGTGGCCTCTTCTTAGGTAGCTCGCCTCCGAATTCAAGCTCCTCCTCCATGCTATGGGTTGCGTCAAAGTCGGTGTCGTCGTTAGGACGCCGTCCCGTCGACTTGTCTATCGGATGTCGTCTTGTCGTTCCTGTCGGCTTGTCGTCATCGGTACACATCATGCTGATGTTGCGGCCGACACACATGAGGATGCCGGCGAGTATATTGATGATCATTCCTCCTATATTAACGGAACTGAAATAAAGAAGAACAATACTAATGATTATAAGAAAATGTGAGCTTTATATGTCTAGTTACTACAATGAATCAAATGATATAAAACTGCATTCTTCGAATAAATCAACCCTCAGTCAATTAAATTGTTTGTAAGCACATCTTCAGAAAACCTGATGTTCACGTAAGCCATATATCAAAATATTTGGACAAAGTATAAATTGGGCTTGACAGATAACAATTGAACAGTTAATAGGAAATCCCAGTTCCTTTGTTTTAATCACCGTGATGTTGGCTTTGCTATTGATTGTGCAACTGTATAGATCAGCCCATACGCGTTTAAAAAACATTGGCAATGCTGAAGCCTATCTCTAAATAAAGGCAATATACACTAAATGATGATGTTCATCGTGTATATGTATCCGACAACCGCGGTCAGAATGGCGATGTCATTGAGGACAGCGGTCTCAGATAATGCATGCACGTTATTGTAATACTATCTGTGTAAGTGTTCGCATCCTGTATTCCGTTACTATACTGAGCTAATGGCATTTATCATCATATCTTTTAAGGTATTTAATAATAAAGCGCCTCTATCATTTATTTATTACTGAGAAACAATATTTTGTTATAAATTATAAAGTAACCAAGCACCATAGTCTTTCTTACTGTACCAAACGGATTGGCCTGGAAATGGTAATAGGTATCATAGCAAGTCTCGTTTATCGTCGGGCACGCCATAAAGAGGCCAGCATGCGAGACGTAGCCGTCGTCCGTCCTTTCCGCTCAGTGGAAAAACGCCACGGCGGTGGTGTAGAAGACAAGCGCCAAATGGTTGACGACAGTTGCGACGACACTCAAATTAATCTGTTCACACATATTTTAAAAGTTTTCTTCTGACAATTCCGGTTCGAGGTTTAAGGCTTACTATCTCCTAATTTAAATTATGTAAAAAGCCAGTGTGAGAATCGTTTTGGGATTCGAAGTAAAAATACAAGTAATTATTTTCGATTACATTTCTAGCAATATGTATACACTATCAAGCATTTATAGGAAAAAGGAGTATATGTGAATCATACAAAATAATAGTATAAATGGTTTATAGTTCCTTTAAAGATCATTTATGATGTAATGTTCCGATACCGCAAATAGCGCGTTGTACTTAACATGTTTACATTTATACTTATAAAATTAACAATTTAAATCAAATGTGCAAATAAACTGTACTGTACCTCCTAATCCACCTCACATTCAGCTCTCCCTTTAAATATGTCTAAATATTTACCATACTTAATACAATTCTCAACTTTTTATTATGGCCGCTTAATTATTTAGAACATTTATCGACTTTCATTAACATGTCCCTTATAATTAGAAAAGATATGTCAAACACACCGCTATCAAAATCTTACATGAAACGTCAATAGGTTTTAAATTTCAAATGTTCGTTCTAATTCATTAGGTTTACACTGGTTCGTTATTGTTTATCGTACTCGGGTCATTATCGTATATATACTTAAGCGTATAAGCCACATACACAATTTATATTATGGAAAGGTACTATTTATGTAAAATGAATGATAATTATTATGAAACAATCGATATTCAATAATATTTATAAAAGTTGGAGTCTTGAAAAACGCATGTTTGGATGAAAGTGGTGAACAGTTGGACGGAGAAAGTTGTAGTTTTGTTAGTTTGAAGCGGATGACATCTTGTCCATTCAAATTCCTGTAATTACACTGTGTGTGTCTATTGTTTCATTTTTTTGTATTTGTTTTTCAGGGTGCATGATCAACGGCGTTTACACACGAGCTGGACAGAACTAAAACACACCGTTAAGAACTTGATTTTTACAAATATCTCAAGTTATTGAAATATCGTCGCTTGATTGCTATAGTGCTCTAGCTACCAATTTCATTTTTTGGAGAAAAACGCATTTAAAGGTTTAACCTTTATTTTCTCACTTATTTATGCACGTATGTGGGCAAAAATATACAGGACTGTTAATCAGCAAACGGGGAATATGAATATAATTAAATATTTACTTTAGTAAATTATATGTAAATGCTATTTGCAATTTTTTGTATGAAGATAGAGCATTCTGCTATTTTTTTATATATACATCGTTAATTACTTTGCTCCCGGAGATGGTGCAGTACAGCATTCACCCGTTTGTAAAAATGTGGGAGATGGAACAAAATAGAATCGAAAGACTTCTTCTGTTTTCTATACAAAATGTGGGAGATAGAGCAAAATGAAATCGAACAACTTCTTCTGTGACGACCGAATCTTGAATCCGATTACGGTATATTACGGTATATTAAAGATCTCGTTCTCACGAACACAGCGATATAAAAAAACTCATTTTTGAAAAAAATGGAGATGAGCACTATAGCAATAAAGCGACGATATGTGTGCAAAAATCTTTGGTGCATAATAAACAGTCTTTCTTGTGAAATTTTGGCACCGATTACAGAAGTATTCAATAATTAACTCTTAGATCTTAAGATATCCATACACACTTTTATTCACTAAAGATGTATGCAAATGTATTTCAATAACTGTACATATTTGAAAAAAAATCACGGTCTTAACGGTGTGTTTACATTTTGTCCAGCCCTTGTGTAAATCTCGTTGATCCCGCACCCTGGTTATGTAAAACATTGACTGTCAGAATGCGAAATAAATGATACTCCTTTCGCTGTCTATTTACATAACATTGTTACAGCATACAACAGGCCTAGAGAGAGAGATATGCAGAGCATAAGCGCGCCGTCCTCAAGAGGACTAAACACGTTGAAGTTGTTGTCCCTTGTTTAGTGGTTTAAAGCAAAATTCCAATGTATATTTAGTTTCGTATACGATTCCATGATCACGTTGACTTTCTATTGTTGTTTTCGTGTTAAAAAAACGGGGTTGACATTAAAGGTCAATCAAAGTATATTATGACTATTTTAATAATGTAAAACATAAAGTATGTGTATGTTTTTAGTAAAATATTTATTGACTGCGTACGTTGTAAGTTTGAAGTTATGCTATTTTTACTGTTCGTTATTTTAGTACGGAATCCGAAGCTCTAAAATTGTCCTATGCGGGTAACATACAAATGAATTATGAGATATATGAAGGATGCTAAAGTGAATGACTTATAACAAGTTTAAACACTAACGCCATGTAATAGAGTAATGTCAAATTTGACATCGTACATGTGAGTGTAAAAGTGTGAGAAATACCGTTAGTTTTTCTCTTAAAAGATACCTCCAAACAGGCGAAAAAAACAGCATCATACAACAAGGAAAGAGAGGATAGCTGGTTAAACAGCCACACATGTATGTACTATAAACAAACATCTCGTTATACTTAAGATAGCAAAACGACACGGTCCTGCAGAAAGTATCGGGAATACAGACAGTGTTTATGCGTGTTTCTATCTTCCTAAGCGATGCATGTTCGTTTTCGAAAGGCCTCGCCCCGATCACTGGCCTTCAGAGAAGACGTTAAAAAAAAGCCAAGAAATATTGCTTTTTTATAGTTCCGCAGGGACCCCAAAAATACGAACATATGTACTTACGATTATTTTGATTATAAATGGCGAATTTCCACAAATCTAACAGAGCGACTATTTATGCACAGTTTAGATACAGTACATCTGAAAGCATTTGTTCTGACAAAAATGTTAAGAAAGGAGTTGTTTGTGCCAGAATATCGCGACATGCTGAGTACATTTCAGGAGGGAAGACAATCTTGTCAATTACATTTATTCAATTTTGAGGCGCTTCTTGACACGCCGCAATTGTCCACACTTTACCATAGAGAATGTTAACCTATTTGATGCGAAAATTAAAAGAAACGATTTCCAGAAGTTGTCGGATCAAATCACATATGTTATTAATTCACTACGAATACAAATCTATCATATGCATATGGAATAAAATGGAAAGTGGCTACATGAGCGCATGAGTAACAATCAACGCCAGATATATTGTACGACTGGTCCAGCACTATTTAATGATGTATTCAATATGTGTCAGGGAACGACGCATTTTTGTACGGATTTTGAATTGTTAGTAGTACCGTCAAAAACATGAAAACTGTACTTGAACACCAATATACACAATTAGAAACTCGCGCCGCGTTGAAGAGATATGGAAAACATGACTATGCATTGCATAGCGACATGTCAACTCTGACTAGTCTGGTTGCTTCGGCGTATTTAGAACTGAAGGCAGAAAGACGTGAATATAATGAGGATAGCATCAATAAAGCTCGACAATCGTTTAAACAATCTCTAGAGTGTGATATAATTGGCAACTACATGAGATACGCGTTCTTCCTTTTCTGCAATGGAGAATATTATGAAGCTTGTAAATATTTTGTCTTGATAAAAGAAAAGATAGAAGACGATAAACACTCTAATCTCATTTACCACTTATTCAAATCCCTTTCGGAGTTATTAGCATCGCCGATTGCACAACAATCATTTGAAGTCTTGCAAACAAAGATGGTCTGTATTTTTGATATTTATACAACCAGAGGTGATGTGTGTTCCTGAATTGTTGCGGTGCGAAACGTACCGAGGAAATATCGGCACCTCCAATTCATCTGGTTGTCTGTTGCCATTTGATGGAATGTATGACTGCATTTGTTTGCAAATCGATCCCTACCTCTACTATCTACAATACCTTACATACAGGAAACTCAATCAAGAACCCAAGCTGTTGGAAGCTTTTAAGAAGTTATCGAAATTCACTGAAATCATGAAATCCGCAAAATATAAACCATCTCAAGGCGAGGCCTTTGTATCATGTGGCCATCTTTACCTCTTTGAACATGCTAGGGCACTGCTATGAACTAGAGCAGAAGTGGGAATCGACTCGGAAGTCTTACGAAACTTCTTTACGTATGCAGCCTCAAAGAAATGCGGCCGTATTGCATATAACTTCAAACAACTTTGCCTCAAACAAGAAGAAACACTGATGGGGATTTACTCCCCGGCATACCGTTTTGACAATGATGATGAGTTTTCTTTTCCAATAAACGCGATTTTTATTAACATCTCAATAGCCCCTTTGATGTGGATGCTGAGGTTTACAAGTGCGTATGCACGCTTTGGGTCACGTGAGCGCGAATTTCACGTAATTTCCTTTTCCGCGCATTTCAAAACAAAGAAGAACTACTAAATAACACTAGCAATTTACCAACAAATTATGTCGAATTAGCCCTACCAAAGTGATTATAAAACCTGTTTTTGTCTTAAAAGTTAAACGAGGTTCATTGTGTATTGAATATCACGTTCGTAAAAAGTCAGAATGCAAGCTGATTGCATAAAACGATTTCTCAGATCGCTGCAAATTCAATAAGGCCGATTTGTTGATTGAACACAAAAGGAGTTTGTATCAAGCTTGATGAAAGTTTATTGAAATTCGTCGAGTAATATGCATAAATATTGACTAAAAATCACGGCGCAAAAAACATTACGCTGCTATGTCATGTCTGTTTGCTTGTCGCATTGAAAACGGGTGATGACATGATTTCATCGTTCATGCTAATGGCGTTGTAAACAATGATGCAATGGTCACGTGGTTTTACATGTGACCCGCGGGTGTTTGAATTTAGATTATTTCTGTGCATGCACATAAATTGAAAAGCCCTATCTTTGTACTGAATTTGGGCACTTATTGACCGATTTTGACCAACTTTTATGCACATCTGAAATAAATACAAACACATTTTGACTCATAATCACTTGTTTGTGACACATAACAAAAATGGGAAAATATACCAACATTAACTCGGGCGACTTAAATGTCGAAATATTGTGGTTCAAACCCTCTTTCTAGAATTGATATTCTTATAAGCACAGTTTAAATAAAATGGTTTGACTATATTGTATTTTAGAAAAATTGAAAATAATTTTTTACATTTTGTATAAAATAATGTCATATTCAAATAATCCATGAATTCTCAGTAGATCACAAACACTTTTAATAAAAAATAAAATTCATTTGTGTAAGGTTTTAAATAAATATATAATTTTATTATTATGTATATCCTCTACACATATATGCACATCATATTGTTTCCAAAGGGAAAATGTAAAATACTCATATTGGTTCTTTATCAATAAATAAAACACATAACAGAGTAGATTATATACGTTATAAATTTATAGAAATAAGGAAACTAATGAGATAAATTCTTGACGGCTAGACTTGAAATTTAGGCGATTGGTTATACCATGCAAGACGATACACACACTTAGCCCAGAGATAATGACTTAAAAGGGAAGGTTTACTATTGGATTGTTGACTGTACTTTAGTGTAACTAAACTAAATATGATCTTCATGACATTATATATGTTCATAGAAAACGATGCAAAGTAAGAGACACTAATATGTTAAAAGCCATTGAAACAAAGATGACACGTTTTTGTTGAAAATTTCTAAGGATAACGAAATACTATTTTTAAAATAAAGAGTAACTATTTTTATAACAATGTTGTCATAATATAGGTTTAGGTTGGTCGTTTGAGTAGTTCAGACATCATCTGCTTGCAATACAGGAGTGACCTGGGCACGTGGAAACAACCTGCAATAAAAGAAGGTGTATATTATAGTGTCCGTTTAACTATATATTAATTTCAAAAACTCTATACAAGTGTTGTTTCGTTATATGTATGACCGAAGTGCAATCATTTCGAGTTAGTTGTGCAATGTCATTGAATCGAAGAAGCAATGTGAACAGTGACATAATAAAACATATGTTTTAGTTAAATATAATATGTTTGTTGATTGTTTTTCGTTTACTTATATTCCCATTTTATATGATTTATAAATACTTAGTTTTGTTATTGATAGTTGATTTCGTGATGCAATTACATCGAAGTTGAAGTTTAAAAGGCGACATATTTAAACATATGTTATCGTTACAATTTTCATTATTCTCTTTCTTTACAGTTCGTATGCTATCAATGCTGTTATCATGATAAAAATAGAAATTTAATATTTCATATATTATATAACAAAAGGTGAAATACCTTATATTTAATTAATTTGTTATACCTTAAAACTTATTTAACTTTGTTGCTTAAGTAAAACTTCTAATGTACACGCTTGTTAAGAAATGACAAACGTGTCATACGTATGACTAATTAATTTAAGGTGCCTGCTTTTGAAGGCCAATACCTTTCCATGGTCCACCTTTAAACCTCATGGACACAGACCCGTCCCTGTTCAGATATCCGAACCATTCTCCTCGCTTCTTGTCAACGTGCTGAAAACATGAACCACACGATTAAAAAAGCAAATAACAGGACATTGTCCAGGTACCGAAAAAAGGGTACAAAACACTTCAAATGACGAACAACAGGTACTTGTCAACGTGCTTAAAAAGTATACCAAACGTGCTGATTTTGTTTTGGAATTTTGGTGAAGTGCAATACAATTATTACTACTTCTTCTGCAGCTGCGACTATTACTGCTGCTGCTACTGCTGCTGCTGCTACTACTACTACTACTACTAATACTACTTATACTACTACTTCTACTACTTCTACTTCTACTTCTACTACTACTACTACTGCTACTGCTACTGCTACTGCTACTGCTACTACTTCTACTACTACTACTACTACTACTACTAATAATAATAATAATAACAATAATAATAATTATAATAATAATAATAATAATAATAACAATAATAATAGTAATAATGATGATTATTATAATACTTACAGTAATAATTCTACTATTACAAATAATAATAACAGTTATAACAATAACATTTATAGAAAATCATGAACATAGACAATCTCAATACAGAGTAGTAACTTGTGTCATTTAAATGTAAAAAATATTAACATTTGAGTAGCAGTAGTCATAAACACGTGCAAACGTATCGAGGTGGTCCCCGTCTCGTGTGTGTTGATAAGCCATCAGGAAGGCGACCATTGTTTCCGTGTGTACCCACCACATCTTCATGTTGCATTCTAGCTGCACTGGACTGCACAGAAACATATCGGAACACGTCAAAAAACAAAATAAATACCTGCGATAATTTAAAAAAATAAAATACTGACGGATGTTAGCAAAAAAAAAGTCTTCTGACAATGTTTTGGTGAGTCCCTTTACTCATATATTCTGTATACTTCTTGCCTGCTAACGTGTGTGTATAATTAGTCAATACTCCGATATGATGTGTTTTAAGCACGAACAACATAATTGTGCGTGGTATTTGGTCACATGTGTTTTTAAAATACGACTTGTCTGTGTGTTTAGGATGGTTTTTATAAGGAGATGTGACCAAAAAAATCTTAAATTTGTCTTTTTTAATAATTTTAATTGTTTAGTTGTTTTGAATTTTTAAAGAATGTCTATCAACGAAGAATTTCCTGCTTTCACGTACTGTTTTATAATGGAAATGAAAGATGGCGATGTTCACACATGTATTGCAGAAAAACTGTTCGAAAAAACTGGTGACTTGTTTATATACCAACACTTTGTTGTGTAGAGTATTGTTAAATAGAGATTTGATTTTTATATGCCAGTAATGAAATATGGAGTAAACAGAAGAGTTGTTCGAGATTAAAAATAGCAATAGCGGGTATATGCTTGACGTAGGGGTACACCTTTCATAAGTTGGAGGTCATTTTGAAGTTTAACAACACTTGAGGTAGGGGTACACCTCTCATAAGTTGGCAGTCATTTTGAAGTTTAACAACACTTGACGTAGGGGTACACCTTTTATAAGTTGGCAGTCATTTTGAAGTTTAACAACACTTTATGTGTTCTGTTCAGTGTATAAAAATTTAACTGCTTATTATGTCTGAAGCGAGACATATATCGATACATTGTAGTGTTACTCTTCTTTTGTTTTGAATTGTTGAAAACGTTACCGTGAGTAATAAAACATAATGTTGATATTACTACACATTGTTCTATTATGTTAATGTAATCTGTGGAGGAAATTTCTGTTTATAATTTAACGCAAAAAATTGATCATCTCACCAAAGTTTTTTTTCACAAAATTTAACATGATAAATAATATGTTAGTATAATTGTGTATTTGAATGTATCCAACTCATCTCAGAAAGGCTTACACAGCGACCTTTTTCAACTTGTTGCATACACACGAACTTTGAAACATCTCTTAATAGATCATTGTTTATTTAAAAGGATTTCTCGATGACATTTAGAGTGATGGTCCCAGGTATAATTATTTATGTTTCTGTAACCTGAGTCATATTATATGCCATAGTCATGTACACAATAACAAAAAGGTGGATACGAATCCTAATTCAAAATTCTCTTCTTAGTTCTCGGGATTAGCCCCGGTATGACTCTGTACCTGTATCTATCGGCATCTAGAAAGTAGTAAAGTCCCCCGCATTCATCGCCCCAACCTCTGCCAAAAGGGCCATTCATGAATTGGTCGATTGCCTTTTGGGCAAGCTCGTCCTGACCTTTTTGTTTTGCATACCGCAAAAGGAACCAACCGGCCTCTATTGCATGACCAGTATTCATAGAATGACATTTTAATGTCCATGGTATGGTAATATCTAATACAGAAAAATAAACAAAGTTAACATACATCGTAAATTTTAAATATTGTATTGCAAAAATTATCTAGTTTCGAGTTAAGTGAGCGTTATATTATTCCGGACAGAATCTGAATTTTCAAGAATCTTTCCAGAAAAGTTTACTTAACAGTTCTAGCTGGCAATATCACACTACCTGGTATCATGAGACGACCCAGTGATCCCGGAAGTTCCGTTCCTGAAGTGCTCACGTTTTCTAGGATCACAGTCCCCTCGCGCTGAAAATGTGAAACATGAAAAACCGTAAATCCATCGCTGTTACCAGAGAACGTAACTAAACATTTGAATATGTATACAATACAAGTAAATCAAGCCTACGCTTCGTGCATGAATATCTGATATCCTTAAGGCAACAGTTCAATTTTGATTGATCTTTGGTATGAAAAACACATATTATATGATTGTCTATTTAAAACGATACATTAGTTTGATTGCATTACGAAATTATTGATCTGCGTTATATTGTCGACACGCGGATCATGACATATTCTAGACACTGGTTCAAGTTCGGAAATAATGAAGTTAGCAATTGAACAAATGTTTTGAAACAAATGCATGTGTTAAAATAAAATAAAAAACAAACAACTACAACAGCAAAGCCAACGTTTTCTAATATAACAGTTCACTCTCGTTAGAAGTTGGCAAATACATATTGTCCACTTAGCGGTTATGACATACCGGTATTTGTTATTTTATGATTCCACGTTTGAGAATAAAGAAGTAATCAACTGATCAACTGGTCAAATGTCCGATATAAATGCAAAAATTGACATTTGCAAAAGAATTAACAGCAATTGGTAACTTGAATCCGATTTATTATGAAAGTTGTTTTATATTTAAAGCTGCTATATTTATCAATAAATAAATCCGAACCAGTATTTAACTTGAATTCGTTGTATAAAGTAAACATGTATAATAGGAGCATCTTATATTTGTTTATGAACAGTCGTAAATCATGTTATAAGCCAACAAATAACGAACAAGACCACTTTGATTTCAAACATGTATCTAAGACTTAAATCATGCAGTTTCTAGTACTTTTTGTGTTTTACACACATACATAATTGTGATCTAATCAACGAGTTGAACATGTTTGGGTTTAACATTTTAATTGTAAATCAGCACATCTATCAATTTCGCTTATCGATAACTTCAAATGTTTGGAAAGATCATTCTTCTATAAAAACATAAAACACAACATATGTTGATCTACTAGTAAATTGATGTGCGTCTGTCTTTCCAATAAACACCCCGAAATATAAAGTGTAATGGAACGACATTATTTCAATTTACTACAACTGCATGGGAGGTCAGACATATTTGATTGAATACCGGGTGAAAATGTTCACATATTTTACGCACCTGTACATGCGACAGCGCTTTCTGCACGCTCCACTCCTGTATGTCGCGGTACCTGGCACCGAGGGACGGGTCCAGGGTTTGAAGCTCGTGTGTCACACACAGCAGCATCATGGGTACCGCCAGAGACTCAGACCTCGCCTCACCAGCCAGCGGCGGACGCCCTTGTCGGATGTCCGTGTCGTCCTCGCGTACCCAGTGAATGAGTCTGTCCATCATTTGGATTGCCTCGGTCTTTTAGTAAAATTGTATAAACTGTATTTATTTTTAACTTAATTGTTTCTTATATTAGATCATTAAAATGACACGAATATATCTTTGATATACACAATAGCTATCATTCAATAAGTGTCTATATTTTACGCAAGTCATAGTTTGTCAATCTGGAACGCGCGATCAACAGGGCACGAACAAAATAAAGGTAGTTGTATAATGTGCTTCATACTGGGATCCCCGTATGAATTTCGAACGCCTTCAGCGCTTTGATTTTAAATTATGAAATGTATGACGTTTATAGTGTGACGTCATTACTGTTACGAATCATACTAGTTTATCCCCAAAAGATGCCCTGCGATTGGAACACCCCAACACATGTGCATTATTTTTTGTATGTCAATTATCGTCTGATCCACTATCCGTTATTTAAAGCATGACAACGCAAAATCCCACCTTAATCAAAATCTGAACTCCTGATTTAAAAACAAAAACAAACTTAAGCCCTCGATTAAATTTAAAAAAAACACACAGGGACTTTATAAGAAATTCTGCTCCTAATTTTTAATTCAACTGTGAGTAATGTGGATGGAAATTGCGATGTCGAATCTTTAGCAAGCGTCGGCCGAGGAATGCTACCTTTTTCTGCGGCTTGTAGCACAGCTTGAGTGTTAAACTGTTCCTCCTCGTTATACAACTTAGCGTAAATCCACACCTGTAACGAGGAAAATGCCACCTTAAATATCGCAACATGTCACATTTTATATTGCAAAATCTTTTTTATTTGTCGGCATGATCGTTCGTGCTTTATAAAATGACGTTTTTCTGGGCTCGTCAAAATCGTGGATTTCTGATATTGGAGGGACAAGAGGAATTTTTGTTGGTCATTTCCGATGTATTCCTGTTATATACTGCATAGGTTAACGCACGAAATCAACGAAAATTAATGTCGTACGAATAATTATTAATTTCAGTATCGGTCGCAGTGTCGTTTTGTTCTTCCTCCCTTTTTTAGTCAATTGCGTTATGTTTTAATACACTTATTCGTATTCAGTTTTTGAGAAATACATGCAGCCTGTCGTTATTTATGTTTGATCAAATTGGATTAATGATAAGGATGCATGGTGTTCTAGGTTTGTCATCGGGGGGGGGGGGGTGAAGGGGAGAAATTGTCATATCAAGGGAATATAATTAATCAGTCTTAACATTTAAAAGCAAAACCTACATTTACACTATACAAATATATTATGCATTTTTATACATGTTATCAATTGCGGAATATGGTTTATAGATTCTAAATATTGTATAATATTTTCCTTTGCATTTGAACCAAGATATCACATTTCAAGCACGTTCGTACCCATCTCTGTTCGTACCTGCCGGGCCTGAAGCCAAACGTGTTTTGTTTCGTCATACACGGTTCCGTCTTCATCAATGCAATTGAAAAAGCCTCTATAATAGAAGTTTGAAAACAAAACCAATCTTATAAACACACTTCGATTAAAATTCTGAAGTAATATAAGAGCCACGCTATAGGAATACGGAGCTTAATTCATATAATTAAGTTCCATCCCACATTAGTCTGTGGAGTCTACAATATTTCGTTTATAAGAAGTCTCTGCAAGGCAAAAATTCAGTTATGGCTGAAAGAATGGTATCTTAATAGAATGTGCAGACATCACAGGCTAAAACATGCAAATAAGAGATGACACTTTATGGAAATGCATTAAGTCCTGTTTTCCCAGAACGAGGTTCATTCACCAGATATAGCAAAAAACTCATCAGAAGATAATAAGCATATATCGTAGAAACATATAACAACACTAATTAAATATATACAAGTGTGCTTTTTTCCCCGCCGAAAAATTGTTTGGAGGGGATATAGTAACGGTATCCGTCAGTCTGTATGTGCGTCCGTCCGTCTGTGCGTCGTCTGAATCTTTTCTAGAGCATAACACCAAATCTTTTCAATGAATTTTCTTTTAACTTAGAATATAAACAGATAGCAACTAGGAGAAATGAAGTTTCAAAGAACCATAACTTTATCTACCTTAGTTTTTGAACTATCTCCCTTGATATAATTTCAAAGTAAATTTTTATCCGGAGCATAACTCTAAATCTACTGAAGGGATTTACTTGAAACTAGAAATATAAACAGATGGCAACTAGGAGAAGTGAAGTGAACATGAACGATAACTCTTTCTGCCGTAGTTTTTGAATTATCTTCCTTATTTTATTTTATTTTTAATTTATAGGTTTAAATTATATTTAATTTTATTTTATATTAAATATTTAAGCTTTTGAATTTTCAATATCCTCATTTATCTAATTTAACAATAATATTGTAATTTGAACACTGAAGTATTCACTGTAAAATGAATCGATGAGTTTAAGGAAAAATACAGTGATCAAGTAACTGATTATAATCTTCTTTCTTAATTACCTCCCTTTCTTTCATGTCAATATAGTTTATTCTCTACAGCATAACTCCAACACTATAAACTAATTGATCCTTAAAATATAAATAGATGACACAGATGCCATGTTTTTCAAATATTAATCTACTCTCTAAAACAAATGTTGTCATATAAGCAAAAACACATTTGGCTGGTTATGGCACTACTGTGACAAGCTCTTGTTAAAGTTGTGAACGCTTGGTGTCTCGTGATAATAATGAATGTTATAAATTCACCTGTCTAATCATGAAAGTCCAGAGAAATCACACAGGACAAACTCTTATAAACGACCGCGAGTATTGTATTCAAGATAAGATACCTTACCCGTATTTATCGTCGCGCGACTTTTTGCAACCAGAACTCCATACACCTTACCCATATTCATAGTCATGTGACTTGATCAACTAGAACTGCATACATCTTCTTACCCGTATTTATCGTCGTGTGAATGTGTCAACCAGAACTGCACACATCTGGTCAGATCCTCACTTATCTCGTCGTAAAACTCTTGAAGTCTTTTCTCAGCCATCTGTAAAACCCCGAGTTTGAGATTTTAATTTAAAAATAAATCCGATGTTTTACAAAGGGATTTCAAATGTTTGGAGTTTCATTATGCATATATACCGTTTAAGAAATGACCATATCTTCTGCTTATGTGTAGCTGATAACAATAGTCGCTCTACGCCGTATACAATCACGTGGTCTGCCCTTCTTGCCGTTATCAGCTATGAACGACTTTACAATCGTGATACATCGACTATCTCCGGAATCCTCCGTAAGATAGTTTTATATATTAGATCGTCTTCTTATCCAGAGTGCCCGCTACGTATACATATATTATTTAGATGTTTTGTGTGTATATATCAGATACATTATTCAATATAAGTTTACATTGACAAAAACTGAATGAATCTAATATGTGTTCAGTATTTCGTTTACCGTTAAAACTTAAATGGATATTTACAAAACGGTAAACTACGCACACGTATCTGACAGGGGCATTAACTCCACAAAAAGGAATGGTATACACATTTCCCTTCTTTTAACACGATGTTTGACTTTACACGGATATTAAAATTGCATGCAAGAAGCATACACACAACTTATTATACATGAACCCGGCACCTGTAGATTGAAACACTATATAGGTCATTGATAAAACAATATAGTGATATGACAGTACAATGCATTATAAAATCCAAAGTGAAAAAGATAAGGTATTATAAACAAATTGCTAACTAACGTTGCAATATAGCCATTTTAATCGTTTACATAATTTGCTGTATGTAAACAAATATATACTGCTTGAAAAGCGCTTTGACAGTTTTTTTAATACTTATTCATATAATTAATAATAAAAGGATGTCCAATGTGAAATAATGGACTCAAACTTATTGGTGGATAATAACAAAACATCTTTAGAATTTGCGACTACTACTCAAAACGGTTCAAATCAACGGAACATTTGCAATGTCCATAACAAATGTTACATTACCATAAAAATGTATGCACATATATGTAGTGTAACACGTATATGTCGTACGCCTTATAAATGCATAAATAATTTTGATATTGACAATTATACAATAATACAATACTTTCAAAACGTGAGCTTGTACGAGTGTGCATAATACATGTATTTTATTTCGTTAACGTTCCCACATCATAATTGTACGTACTTTTCATGTACGAGTGTGCATAATAAATGTATTTTATTTCGTTAACGTTTCCACATCATAATTGTACGTACTTTTCTTTATAGTCATGGTACTCTTCACTACCCATCATAGGACAACTTAATTTAACGGTAACTTATGTTTCATGTCTGCTTTATAAACAAAATACTTACATATATAACAAAAGCATAATTTACATATACATTTGATGTTTGTCTATTACTAATAGACTGTTGTATCATAACTGATCCATCTTTGTATTATGTATTATGTAATATTATGTACTATATATATTTTCCGTCAAACGACGTTACGTTATTGTATGACGTTGACGTCACTTACTTTGTATTTGTTTATATTAATGTGCTACTGATGAAGGCTATGACCGAAAAATGTTTAGTACCTAAGACATTTTAATAAACAGTGACGTGTTTGTACGATTTATTTAATTTTATTAATGTCTGCTTTGGGATTTAAGTTTTCATAAGTGTTAATCAATGATCGTATTGCCTATTTCGTATTAATTTGATATTTTAGATTGCTTTGTGATGTCAGTGCCTTCCGTTAAATATTTTATTAAAAAACTTTGTTTTCGGGAATTCAATATTGTTTTAAAGAACAATATGGACATTGAGCGCTTTGATACTAACAATCATCGTATAGCGTTGTAAGAAACGAGAAATCTAGATTCCCAACCACCAAGAGCTCGCACCAATAGCGTCCAAATATTAAAGCCGCGTTTAAGGAACAAATGTCCCGACTTAATTGACCCGGAGTCTCGTCGACTTGACCTTAGATCTTTTGTATCTGATCTTAAGTCTTGTGTTTTAAGGCAATAGCAAGCGGTCAATAAAGTATTGATCAGACCCGAAGTTATGGCTTGAGCGTTGATTTATCGTAACCAATTGGTCCCTAATCACATAGCCTGGAAACTTTATTAGAATATATATTAATATTTGTTTTATTTTTTGTTTCATATGTGTTGCTCATATTTCTTGAAACCCGGAGCTCGAGCTATACATTACATGTACATTAGGACGGACAAATACTAATTATAGTTTATAGAGAAAAACATAACTAAAATATTAATTTTGGGGTCTTTGATCATAATGTGAATGATTTATTTTCATATGCTTCATATTCAAGTTGAATGTGTCTGTTTGCTTTGTATCACAGAATGTATCGTTCACCAAATCGACAATCGCCCATCTCTTCTAGTTCGATTCCTGTCAATATAGCATGAGTGTTGCATAATTACACATAATCGCGTCACCTTTACTTTATAGCATATTGTTATTTGGATAAAATATAAGGTATGTATTTGTACAAATGTGATTGTTTAATTGAAGTAGAGTAATTTAAAGCAGAAACGAAGCGGTGAACTGCTAAACTGTTAATTATGAAATCGAAAGTAGAAGTATGCAATGTATGTACATGTTACACACTGTGGAAATAAAAACGGTGTATATGTAGTCTTAAAATTCATTCTCAAGCAAGTAAGCCAAAATAAAATAATTCTCAAAATCGTACATCGTAAAATAATGATGTGACAAGTAGAACGCATTATCTTACAAGTCTTAAAGACCGACCGGCTTGCAACATTGTGCTCATGAATATTCATAGGAGCCATATTATTTGTATAATGAATGTTATATTTTTTTGGTAAAATCCCACCGAGAATCATGAAATTGAAATTAAATTAAATTATATAGCGTTGAACCACACCAAGTTTTTTTTAACGCAGCATTTTTCAAACTTAAACATTTTAGTTATTAGTAAATATTTTTATGTAAAAATGGTAATGCGATCATTCGATTACAGTATGTGTTTGCAAACGATTAAATCATTCATCCTTGACGATCGGATGCTTCAGCAAGTGGGGAAGATATCCTGTGATGTGCCGATTGCGCTGTTGCGCTCCGGAAATTTTATACGAGAAATATTGATTTTTAGAAACACACTATAATAACAAGTTATGAATGCAATGACTTTTTGTAACGACACTAGTGAAACAAACATTCGACAAATCACCAAAAGCAAAACTGTTTAGTCAAGTTTATAAACTTATGCGCGCATACAGTTCTTGTTATTGTTTCTTCTAGGATGGCAAAATGTATGAGGCTTTAACTGAGAGCGTGCGTCTCCCTACTCGGTCAACGGAATAAACATTTGCAGAATGCTTAAACTAGCCTTTCAAAGGAAATTGCTGTTTACCATTAACAGTGATGGCGCCATAGTATATAATGGCATAGATCCTCGGAGCTCATCCTACGTAATGACAAAGTATGTATTAACTGTATTGTGCATTCAACGATAAAAGTATGTGTAGCACAGGTACATATAACAGGAACAATATGAAGTTAAAATGCTATATGTTTGAGATAATATTTAATATTTAAATACTATTAAAGCATAATGGGATTTATAGTAAATTACTTCATCGCACGTGTGGATGTGGACACTACTCTACATTGAAACAAAAGTAACAATAAGATGAAGGGGACAAACCATTTTATGGTGTGCGTAAAGAAACTCATTTTCCTTTCTGGTAAAGTAAACCTATTTCAAATTGAAGAAAATACTGGATTCATGCATACATTATCAATTTGATACAATTGAAAAACACGATCAGCTTTGATGTCATAGATGCTGCGTACTCGCAATTATGATTGAGTCGTCAATCAAGACATGTCGCTGACATACGCAAATATTTAAATATGTAATAGAAATATAAGTATAAGTAAGCTCCATTACAATTAAACAATTTAGACGGAGAAAAATAAGATTATTCGAGATGCCGTTGAAATTCGTACATTCGCACATGTTTCCTTATGTCTTATGTGGAGAAAACATTCTGTTACACTGGAAGCTCTTATTATATTTTCTTTATTTCAGAATCGATTGTACCAAAATAACCACACAGTTGAAAGATAAGGGCATCACGATGGCTGACATTGACACCAACGATAAATTCTGGGGAACAGTGACGGTGGACTAATTGGATAAAACAATGTGTTAAATTTGTTGAAAAAGCCTGAACAATATTTCAAAAAGCAATCACATATATACTTTTATCAGATAAAAGAACAATTAAAAAATGGGTAAATATTGAACTTAACCTTTCTAGGGAACATACAAAGTAATCATTTAAAAGAAAGTGGGAAACCTTCGCTGAAAATGACTTGTAATGACTTATTATAGAGAAGTATGAGATGAGACTAAGCATGAATGCTTGTCGTGGCTTTGGATGAGTTTTTGTCGAGTGTATGGGCTTAAGCGCGTGCTTTAGTACGTCGAAGATTGTCCGTAATTCAATTTCGCCATTAAAGGGGTCTTTTCACGCTTTGGTAAATTGACAAAATTGAAAAAAGTTGTTTCAGATTCGCAAATTTTCGTTTTAGTTATGATATTTGTGAGGAAACAGTAATACTGAACATTTACCATGGTCTAATATAGCCATTATATGCATCTTTTGACGATTTTAAAACCTAAAAATTATAAAGCGAAACGATTGAATAATTTGGAGAGTTCTGTTTTTGTCGTTAAATTTTGTGAAACTACGAAGACTGCTTATATAATGTATAAAATACTTCGAGTGTATGTACTCGGCGGAATAGCTCAGTAGGCTAAAGCGTTTTTACTTCAGGACTCTGGCAGGACTCCAGGGGTCACTGGTTCGAAACCTGGTCCGGGCAATGTTCTTTTCCTTTCTTTAATTTTATTTTTGATTTTTTACTGGAGCTTTTACGATCCAATGTTTACATTTATCGATATAAAGCATTTAATGAATAAGTTAAAAATGCCAAAATCTGTGAAAAGGCTCCTTTAACCATGCGATTTCTAAACAACTTACTTCAAGTGTTATAATGAGATGTTTTATCGCGTGTAAAACTCTACCTCAATAATTATGGTCACTCTTACAGTTCGAAGGTTAAATTTGTACCACAGTCAATGACCAATTGGCATGTGCTGTGTGTTGCGCGTATCATTTATTAACCTTCCTCCAAAGTCAAGGTCACTCTGAGAGTTTACGTGTTGAATTCGGGCATAGTATAGCTTTTCCAGACTGAAAATTCGTCATTAAATATATAAGCTCACATCACCATGTAGTGTTAAGGGGATCTGTTGGGATATGAATATGTGTGACAAAGGTCCAAAGTCGTGCCTATCTTAAGAATCGTCTACAGAATTGTCTTTTAAGCTTGAAAGTTTGAGCGCCATCGATAGAGAAGTTAACGAAAAGTTGAAAACACAAGCTTCGGGACGCCGAATTAGATAAATGACCAAACTCCTCAAAAACTCCTCACATCCAAGATTTCTTTCTTAACGACCATCTACACGTAATGGTTATTCAACGGTGAACATTTTAGATTTTTCCACCTGTCAGTTATAGAGGAGTTGAAACCCGTGCTTCCGGTCGCAAAGACGTAAGAACGGTCGAACGTACGGAAATTCGTTCGGACGAACGGACAAGTGCAAAACCAATGCCTCGCACTCAGTGGGACAGAAATAAATAACTCAAAAACATCAATTGTGCAATAGTGCTTTAAATATGACTGTGTTTCATAGGGCTGTAACGATACATTCGAATATTCGAATACGGCGGTGGACGAACAGTATTCGTTATTCGCCACCTCCCGAACCGAATATTTGACGAATACAAACAACGTGGTTTCGAGTTTGAAAGTTTATGTTTACCCGGTAATCATCTTATCTTACCATACAAATGAATGTTCATACAATAAACCCCTATATTTAAATGTTTTTCTCCTTATTCGGGCGTTTTTTTCATCATGTTTACCCCACCCTCTATGTTACACAGTGAAATTATCAACAAATATGGCGGGCACTGGATGAATATTTACGACATTGAATTTAAAACTCTTTCGATGGTTGTTAAATGCTGTATCGTTTTTTTTTCCTTCTTTGGACGGGTCCGGTAAACGGACCCGTTCTCAATGACTTACAGAGCCGTTCCCAAAATGAACCGGACCCGTCCCAAATTCCCAATTTCCGAAAACAATACAAAAATCGCAATCAAAATAGAGTAAACAATCCCCGCAAACGCAATCAGCTTATATGGCCTTTAATAAAGAGATAAGCGAACTTCATTTCGCCTTCATTTTAAAGTAAATCCACAAACAATACCTGTAAAGCGACCTCCAATCAAATTCCAGCAAACGCAACATATTTCCTCACACTGGATTAAAATACAAATGAATAATCCAATCATGTCAAATCTCCGACTGTTTTCACACATTGCATTCTCTATGGAGCAAATGAATTAATGCTGTATTTGACAGTACTGCATGTTGCCGGTAACGTAGTATTGATCAATGCCTTTTGGCAATTTGCCACCTGCTGAGAGTGTTACAAGGTTACAGTTTTAACTACTAGAAATCGGCCCCAACATCAAAGACCTTTGATGTCTACCGACAGCATTGACTGCTTGCAGATTATTTTGAGGGATCGGTTTAATTGATGTCATTTGGGAATAATGTGGCGAGTGTCAATTTTTTTTGAAGATATGTTTTGTTGTGTCTTCTGTAATTTGATAAAAATATCCCCCCTCCAATTTTAATTTTATTTTTTATTTTACTTGTGGGATGGATGGGTAGTGTATGTAAATACAATTTCTATTACGCACTTTCACGCACAATAAATGTCGTAAGAGGGTTGTTTAATGTGCTGTTTACTTCATACTTGTGTGTTGATTCATAATCATCAATGCACATCTTGTATTCCAAATGGCATGGGTACCGGACCCGTTCCCAAATGGGTGAAAAAAAATCACTGTTTAATGTTTATCTAGGTTAATACGGATGATTTGATGCACAAACATACAAACAAAGGGTTAGCAGATGGAATTTCTTTTTTGTTCATCTTTATGACAATGATTGTGCAACTTATCAACTAAAAAAATGTAAATGGGTATTGTCACTTATGTGTCAACAGTTGACTCTTAATTGTTCTACACAAAGATTTAATTGGTACTTGTCATGTTTTTTTCAAGTTTTAAAACTGTGTTTAAAGTTTTAGCAGTGCTAGTCCGTGTTTTGTTATTTCACAGTGTTATGTTTCATTTTTTTCGGTATGTAATGATACTCAATTAATCAAAATGACAGATACTCATAGTTGCATACTATATAATGTCATGTCAAGTTGTATGTATTACTAATGTTCATTTAAATTCATATTCGCGAATAAATATTCGTATTCGCCACCCTGTATTCGTGATACGTATCGTATTCGTCACCTAGTGTATTCGTTACAGCCCTAGTGTTTCATAAACATACATGCACACTTTTAGTTATGCCCCGGATCGAATGATCGGGGGTATATTATTGTTGGCCTGTATGTCTGTCAGTCTGTCTGTCTGTCATTCTGTCTGTCATTCATTCTGTCCCAAAACATTAACCTTGGTCAAATCTTTTGCAAAATTGAAGATAGCAACTTTGGCATGGATGTGTATCTCATGGAGCTGAACATTTTGAGTTGTGAAAAGTAAATGTCAAGGTCATCATTCAAGGTCAAAAGTCATCCTTCAAGGTCAAAGGTCAAATATATGGATTCAAGTAGGGGGGATTATGTTTCACAAATACATCTCTTATTTTATTTTAAAACAATAAATAATTTAAACATGTTAAAAAATGGACGAATATGTTAAAAAAAAGAGAAAATGACATACAGGCACACACAAGATGACACCAAGACTGATTTTTTTTAACAATAGAACAGAACATATGTGACTATGACCATATGGGTCGTAAAATGCCGTCCAAGATTAGTCTGTGAAGTCCGCACAGGCTAATCAGGCACGTCAATTTCCGCTTTTATGATATTTTTCGTTAAGAGAGAGTATATTCTTAGCAATAAAATCCAGTTTAGGCTGAAAGTGTCGTCCCTGATTAGTTTGTGCGAACTGCACAGGCTAATATAGGACGACACTTAACGCGCATGCATTAAACCAATATATACTATTCACAGAGCACGGTCCATATGTAGTAACAAAAACCTGTACAAAAGGTGGTTTATTTATTATTATTGCATAAACTCTATCTATAATGCCCTTTGGCGAGGTGCAGAAACTTGGCAAAACAAGGGCTTGAACGCGAGAAATAGTGTATTAACAATGCGATTCACGTGCCGTTCAAGCCCTGTAATGTGTATTCATATCCATGATCTGGTCCACGCGCAGTTACTTCCCTTCTCCAGCCTTCGACGACTTTCCATGCATAAATGGGGAGCTGAATAAGCACCAGATTCCTCATGCATGCAAGTATAATGACTATTTCAATCCACTTTTAAAGTTATACCATCTGCACTCTCTTGACGACAGCTTTATTTTATTGGCAACGTCAACGAAGTTAAGGTTATTTACAAAACACTTACAAAAGACTATGCTGTAAATGTAAGTGTTAATGTTCCTACAACGTTCCTGCTGTAAATTCCAAAATAATTTCTCATTTCTAACTTTGCGCGGCTGCATTTCAACTGTGCATTAATCCATTGTTTAAACACATTTTAATCGAAAACTGCCAATCCGAAGGTAAAACCTCGTAATTTCGGATGATGACCGAGTGAGGCATATGTAAAACACAACCTTGGACTGTATTGAAATAATCGAATTATTTTGTCGATGTCGAATGAACAAAACATATTGTTTTCAATGTTATTTAAAATTATTTTGGTATGTGTGATTTGTTTATGCAATAATAGCGAAAATACACATTTTCTCGGACATGATAATCTACGGGCGCTCTCAAAATCCGTTCGGATTTTTCGAGCGCCTGCAGATGATCATGCCCTCGAAAACGTATTATCCCTATAAAGAAACAGGTGATAAACATGTGAATAAATGAGTGAGCTAACAGAGTAGTTAACATTGGGTAGAGTTTATAATCATTATAATAATTCTATGGTATATTACGTTTAACCAATCAACAAAATATATACATTGTAACACAATAATAACACTATGCGTACACTTCAGTTGTTTACATTATTCTAACCATAAAGCTAGAAATACTTACTAAAATAAAGGTTTAAACTCAAATAGAATCTTTCTCTAAGCGGCAATGAAATAGATTATCTCTTTTCTAGATACCGTTTTTGTTCGAAGACATTACTTAATTTATGTGTTTATGCCTTTAAGAAATAGAATATTAAAAAATACATACACAGAAGATATTCTTTCAAAATTATAGATATTCATAAAGTAATAAAACGTCGTTTATGACGACAGTATGTACAACGTCATTTAAGATTGCAAAACATTGATACATTATTATTCTACATGCGGTGTTAAAAGACATTCACATGTAGTGAGACTATATATTTCCCGCAATATTGATGAAAGCGTCATGCAGGCACGTTAGTAAAAAACAGAAAACTATAAATATTCGACCTAAATGTAAAATAAATGAGCGTATAAAACATCAACAGCGTTATAAAGCGAAGAATAACGGTTTAAAACACTTTTTCCCGAAGAAACAACATCAAGTATCCGATTGGTTGAGATCGCATAGTTCTGATCGGTAACGGTTAACTGTACGACCCCGGAAGTGGCTTCTTCCTAGGTAGCTCGCCTCCGAATTCAAGCTCCTCCTCCATGCGCATTTGCTTCCGGTGTGTTGCGTCAAAGTAAGTGTCGTCGTTAGGACGCCGTCCCGTCGACTTGTCTATCGGATGCCGTCTTGTCGTTCCTGTCGGCTTGTCGTCGGCGTCGTCGGTAGACATCATGATGATGTTGCGGCCGACACACATGAGGATGCCGGCGAGTATATTGATGATCATTCCTAAGACTGCCAGAGCGTAAGACCAACTAAGGGCGTAACCAAGCCTCTTGATTGCCACTGCGTACATGGCTATGCCAATAATCGCCAGGAAACCTAGAAAATAATTTACAAAATCTTGTCAGTCTTGATAACTTTTAGAAAAAATGTGAGGGCGTAACTAAGCCTCTTAATTGCCACTGCATACATGGCTAGACCACTAAACGCAAGGAAACCTAGGAAATAACTTTAAAAAAACTTTGCCACTGCGTACATGGCTATACCAATAATCGCTAGGAAATCATCAAAAATACTTGCCAGTCTAGATATATGTTAGAGAAAATGCGATAGTTATAGACTGGCATCCAATTTAGATTCAAATATTCACAATGAACGAGCAGAGAGCTCAACCGCGTCCATTGATAAACACCGCGTTCACTGTAGGTCAAATGAAAGCCACGAAACATATCATATATATCAGTACAGCGTGATGACCTTAAGTTGATTTCAAAAACGCATTTAAGTGCACTTCTACAGCTTTGGGAGTATGTAAGTATGTGGGTAGTCACATTGTACAACTTTGATCATGCATTAACGTGTTTGTATGAACACGCACATGATACAAGACAAACAAATGTTCGAACTGACCGTTTCAATGTAGTGACCCCTGTCTTAATTACGTACATGAATATATTTGGTAGTTGTTTTCCGGCTAAACATAATCTATCATTATCTATCGAAATACACATAGCTATACCTGCAACAAAGGCGGTGATAACTGCGCCTGTAGCGAGCCGCTTCTCCCGATAGAGACCGCAAAGAAAGAAATCAGAGAGCGACGTGAAGACGTAGAAGCCAATCAACGCAAATAAGTTTAGAACAGCGCTTGCTATGACAACACCTTTTTTCTGAATGAAACAAAATACGTGGGCGTAGAAAATATGAACTTACGTTGTGTGTCAATCACGTTTTTCTATTCATAACAGTTATCAGTTCAACCCACTAGCGTTCACGGCACTACTGGCTATGATTTTACCTGTATGTGCAGGAAATACAACCTTCTGTAAACGAGATAAAATGGTAATGTGTGTATTGTTATTGGAAAGAGATAAAGATTAAAGCAAATACGTTTAGACCAGTTCTTGCAATAGCGATAAAATTTCTAAAGGACTCACAAATCAAACGATTGTCAAGTTAAAATTTTGTTTTGTTTTTATCATGTCTAATAAATTGTTTAAGTTTATTTTTGTTTATCATTTCAACAAAATCGATGACATAGATGACATGCAACTCTATTTTAACGGAACTGAAATAAAGAAGAACAATACTAATGAATATAAGAACATGTGAGGTTTATATGTCTAGAAACTACAAGGAATCAAATGATATAAAACTGCATTCTTCGAATAATATCAAACCTCAGTCAATTAAATTGTTTGTAAGCACATCTTCAGAAAACCTGATGTTCACGTAAGCCGTATATCAAAATATTTGGACAAAGTATAAATTGGGCTAGACAGATAACAATTATGCAGTTAATAGGAAATCCCAGTTCCTTTGTTTTAATCACCGTGATGTTGGTTTTGCTATTGATTGTGCAACTGTATAGATCAGCCCATAGACGTTTATAAAACATTGGCAATGCTGAAACCTATCTCTAAATAAAGGCAAGATACACTTAATGATGATGTTCATCGTGTATATGTATCAGACAACCGCGGTCAGAGTGGCGATGCCATTGAGGACAGCGGTCTCAGATAATGCATGCACGTTATTGTAATACTATCTGTGTAAGTGTTCGCATCCTGTGTTCCGTTACTAAACTGAGCTAATGGCATTTATCATCATATCTATAAAGGTATTTAATAATAAAGCGCCTTTATCATTTATTTATTAATGAGACACAATATTTTGTTATAAATTATAAACTAACCAAGCACCATAGTCTTTCTTACTGTACCATACGGATTGGCCTGAAAATGGTAATAAGTATCATAGCAAGTCTCGTTTATCGTCGGGCACGCCATGAAGAGGCCAGCATGCGTGACGTAGCCGTCGTCCGTCCGTTCCGCCCAGAGGAAAGACGCCACGGCGGTGGTGTAGAAGACAAGCGCCAAAAGGTTGACGACAGTTGCGACGACACTCGAATTAATCTTTTTACACATATTTTTAAAGTTTTTTTCTGATTATTCCGGTTCGAGGTTTAAGGCTTACTATCTCCTAATTTAAAATCTGTAAAAAGCCAATGTGAGAATCGTTTTGGGATTCGAAGTAAAATACAAGTAATTATTTTCGATTACATTTCTAGCAATATGTATACACTATCAAGCATTTATAGGAAAAAGGAGTATTTGTGAATCATACAAAATAATAGTATAAATGGTTAATAGTTCCTTTAAAGATCATTTATGATGTAATGTTACGATACCGCAAATAGCGCGTTGTACTTAACATGTTAAAATTTGTACTTATTTAATTAACAATTTAAATCAAATGTGCAAATACAATGTACTGTACCTCCTAATCCACCTCACATTCAGCTCTCACTTTAAATATGTCTAAATATTTACCATACTAAATGCAATTCTCAACTTTTTATTATGGCCTCTTAATTATTTAGAACATTTATCGACTGTCATTAACATGTCACTAATAATTAGAAAAGATCTGTCAAACAGACCCCTTGCAAAATCTAACATGAACAGTCAAAAAAGTTTTAAATTTCAAATTTTCGTTCTAATTCATTAGGTTTACACTGGTTCGTTATTGTTAATCGTATTCGGATAATTATCTACAGTGATATATTTAAGCTTGTTATTCATATACACAATTTATATTATGGAAAGGAACGCATTATGCAATATTAATGGAAACTTCGATTATGAGACTCCAATATTCATAAAAAATAGAGTCTTGAAAAACGAATATTTCGATGGAAGTGGTGAACTGTTGGACAGAAAAAGTTGTAGTTACATTAATTTGAAGCGGGTGACATCTTGTAAATTTCTAATCCTGTATCCTTTTAATGTTTTAAGAGTTATCAACAGGAAAAGTATTGGTATGTAGTCGGATTAACTTTTGTGTTTCTATTGCTTGATTTTTTTGTATTTGATTTTGGCTTTTTAATTCAGCCTCAGTGCAATTGTTAAATTGGTTATATTGGTTATCAGGGTGAAGGATCACGTGACTTTTTGGGGTTGACACTTGAACGTTATTGAAACAAGTTTTCTTAAACATTTCAACTAGTGCATAAAACATAGTTTTAGGCTGCATTTGGCAATGTGAAATATATCAAAATTGTTTTATTTAAAACGCCTGTTTTCTTGGCCAAATATTCGATGTTTAACGCATTATGTACATGGTTCACGAAACGTGAAATTTTGGCACCGATTTCAGATTATTCCATGATTTATTCTTAAAACTTAATATATGGAAACAAACTGCAAGAAAAAACTGTCTTATGCCTTTGAGATTTTTGCAAATGTATTACATTGACTGTACATATTTGCAAAAATAAAGTTCTTAACGGTGTGTTTACATTCTGTCCAGCTCGTGTGTAAGCCCCGTTTATCCTGCACCTTGGCTATGCAAAACATTTAATGTCAGAACGAGACAGAAATGAACTTCCTTTCGCTATCTACTAACATAACATTGTTTCAGTATACGACAGGCCTAGAGAGCAAGATTGAGAGCACGAGCGCGCTGTTCTCAAGAGGACTAACACTCTGTAAGTTGTTGTCCCTTGTTTCATGGTTTTAAGCTAATGTCCATATTATTTTTAGTTTGTATATATGATTCCATGATCATGTTGAATATTTATTGTTTTCATGTTAAAATTATGGGTTCGGCATTTAAGGTCAAACATGTCAATTATGATTATTGTAATAATGTAACACATATAGTATGTGCATGTTTCTAGTACAATATGTATCACTGCTTACGTTGGGAGTTTGAATTTATATTATGTTTTATTATTTGTTATTTTAGGACGGAAACCGAAGCCCTCATTGTGCTATACAGGTAATATGTACATGAATTATGAGATATTTGAATCATGATGAAGTGAATGACTTGATAAAAGTTTAAAAACTAACGTCATGTAATAAAGGAATGTCAAGTTTGACATCGTATATAAATAAAAGTGCGTGAAATACCGTTAGCTTTTTTTATTCAAAGATGCCTCGAAAAAAGCGAAACCAACAGCATCACACAACATGGAAGGAGAGGAATGCTGACAAAACAGCCACAAATGTGTCAGTTAATTCGACAGATGAACATGAATTATCAGAGAGCCTTTCACTTGCTCTTGATTACGTAGCCATTAATGAAGAAGTAATTAAGACGGAACAGAATGTTCTCTTATGAACGTGAACTAACCCTGGTACAACAATCATTTGGGCGTAACACACGTACTTACATATTTGGAAGCCAAATAGAGGGCACTACAACCATAGGAATGATGTCTTACGTGGACCACTTACAATGTTTTGATATGTTTCGTTTGTTTATTGATTCAGAAGATCCGCCCCTCCAGCCGCATGATCACCAAGTTGTTACAAAGGTGAGCACTGGCGGTTTTGCTGCACAATACTGTGTTTTAACAATAATTGAACCATCAACAGAAGCAAGTCGTTTTATACAAATAGATCCGGATCACCTTCATGTTGATTTTGGAAGCTTTTTTCGAAGGGATCGGACGGAAACAAATGGCATGATTCCACATACAGTTATGTTCGATACTATGAACAGACATCCCGTTCTACGTAAGATGTTAAACGACACGGTCCTGCAGAAAGTATCGGGAATACAGACAGTGTGTATGCGTGTTACTGTAAAAGTCTTCCTAAGCAATGCAAGTTCGTTTTCGACAGGCCTCGCCCCGGTCACTGGCCTTCGGACGAGACGTTGAAAAAAGCCAAGGAATACGGCGTCTTTATAGTACCACAGGGACCCCCCAAAAACACCAACATATGTACCTACGATTATTTTGATTATAAATGGCGAATTAACACAAATTTAGCAGAGCGACTTTTTATGCGCAGTTTATATACAGTACATCTAAAAGCATATGTTCTGACAAAGATGTTAAGAAAAGAGTTGTTTGTGCCAGAATATGGAGACAGGCTGAGTACATTTCATTTCAAAACTGCTTTTCTTTGCAGTCGAGAACAGTCCGCCTGATGAGTGGAAGGATGATAATCTTATCAATTGTGTTAAGTACATCCTTGCAACTTTGAGGCTTTTTTTAACACGCCACAATTGTCCGAACTTTACCACAGAGAATGTCAACCTATTTGATGGGAAAATTGAAAGAAACGAATTCCATAAATTAGCGGATAAACTTACAAATGTTATTAATTCACTGCGGATGAAGATCGAAAATACAAAAATGGATAACATTGGAAAGTGGCTTCATGAGCGCATGAGTAACAATCAACGCCGCAGATATTGTACGACTGGTCCAGCACTATTCAATGATATAATCAATATGTGTCAGGAAACGACGCATTTTTTTGTACGGATTCGAATTGTTAGAAGTACCGTCAAAAACAGGAAAACTGTACTTGAACACCAATATACACAATTAGAAACTCATTATCGCGCCGCGTTGAAGAGATACGGAAAACATGATTATGCATTGCATAGCGTCATGTCTAATCTGGCTAGTTTGGTTGCTTCGGCGTATTTAGAACTGAAGGCAGAAAGACGTGAATATAATGACGATAGCATCAATTAAGCTAAACACATGTTTAAACAATCTTTAGAGTGTGATATCATCGGCCGCTACATGAGATACGCTTCCTTCCTTTTCTGTAATGAAGAATATGTTAAAGCTTGTAAATATTTTGACTTGATTGAAGAAAAGATAAAAGAAGATAAACAATCTAATCTCATTTACCAGTTATTCAAATCTATATCGGAGTCGTTAGCATTACCTATTGCACAGCAGTCATTAAAAAAGTCTTTCGAACAAAGATGGTCTGTCTTTTTGATATTTATACAACCAGAGGCGATGTGTGTTCCGGAATTTTTGCGGTGCGAAATGTACCGAGGAAATATCGGCATCTCCAATTCATCTGGTTTTCTGTTACCATTTATAGCATGTATGACTGCATTTGTGTGCAAATCGAGCCCTATCTGTACTATCTCCAGTCCCTTACATACAGGGAACTCAAACAAGAACACAAACAGTTGGAAGCTTTGATGAAGTTATCGAAATTCACTGAAATGATTAAAAAA
>NC_068365.1:65640500-65668000 GCF_020536995.1 Dreissena polymorpha | reverse complement strand
TATGACTCAGTACCTGTATCTATCGGCATCTAGAAAGTAGTAAAGTCCCCCGCATTCATCGTCCCAACCTCTGGCAAAAGGGCCATTCATAAATTGGTCGATTGCCTTTTGGGCAAGTTCGTCCTGACCGTTTTGTTTTGCGTACCGCAAAAGGAACCAACCAGCCTCTATTGCATGACCTGTATTCATAGAATAACATTTTAATGTCTATGGTGTGGTTATATCTTATACAGAAAATAAATAAATTTAACATACATCGTTACAAATATTGTATAGAATTAATTAACTAGTTTCGAGTTAAGTTAGCGTTATATTATTCCGGACAGAATCTGAATTTTCACAAATGCTTAGTTTGTACCTGAACAAATGTTCACCCACACAAACTACCAGAGGTAAATGAATTTTCAAAAGAACCTTTTCAGATGATAACTTTACTTTAAAGTTCTAGCTGGCAATAAAACACTACCTGGTATCATGAGACGACCCAGTGATCCCGGAAGTTCCGTTCCTGAAGTGCTCACGTTTTCTAGGATCACAGTCCCCTCGCGCTGAAAATGTGATACATGAAAAACCGTAAATCCATCGTTGTTACCAGAGAACGTAACTTAACTTTGAACATGTATACAATACAAGTAAATCAAGCCTACGCTACGTGCATGAATATCTGGTATCCTTAAGGCAACAATTCAATTTAAATTGATCTTTGGTATGAAAAACACATATTAGATGATTGTCTATTTAAAACGATACATTATTTTTATTGCATTACGTAATTATTGATCTGCGTTATATTGTCGACACGAGGATCATGACATATTCTAGACACTGGTTCAAGTTCGGAAATAATGAAGTTAGCAATTGAACAAATGTTTTGAAAGAAATGCATGTGTTAAAATTAAAAAAAAACAACAACAACAAACAACTACAACAGCAAAGCCAACGTTTTCTAATATAACAGTTCACTCTCGTTAGAAGTTGGCAAATACATATTGTCCACTTAGCGGTTATGACATACCGGTATTTGTTATTTCATGATTCCACGTTTTAGAATAAAGAAGTAATCAACTGATCAACTGGTCAAATGTCCGATATAAATGCAAATATTGACATTTGCAAAAGAATTAACAGCAATTGGTAACTTGAATCCGATTTATTATGAAAGTTGTTTTATATTTAAAGCTGCTATATTTATCAATAAATAAATAAATAAATCCGAACCAGTATTTTACTTGAATTCGTTGTATAAAGTAAACATGTATAATAGGAGCATCTTATATTTGTTTATGAACAGTCGTAAATCATGTTATAAGCCAACAAATAACGAACAAGACCACTTTGATTTCAAACATGTATCTAAGACTTAAATCATGCATTTTCTAGTACTTTTTGTGTTTTACACACATACATAATTGTGATCTAATCAACGAGTTGAACATGTTTGGGTTTAACATTTTAATTGTAAATCAGCACATCTATCAATTTCGCTTATCGATAACTTCAAATGTTTGGAAAGATCATTCTTCTATAAAAACATAAAACACAACATATGTTGATCTACTAGTAAATTGATGTGCGTCTGTCTTTCCAATAAACACCCCGAAATATAAAGTGTAATGGAACATTATTTCAATTTACTACAACTGCATGGGAGGTCAGACATATTTGATTGAATACCGGATGAAAATGTTCACATATTCTACGCACCTGTACATGCGACAGCGCTTTCTGCACGCTCCACTCCTGTATGTCGCGGTACCTGGCACAGAGGGACGGGTCCAGGGTTTGAAGCTCGTGTGTCACACACAGCAGCATCATGGGTACCGCCAGAGACTCAGACCTCGCCTCACCAGCCAGCGGCGGACGCCCTTGTCGGATGTCCGTGTCGTCCTCGCGTACCCAGTGAATGAGTCTGTCCATCATTTGGATCGCCTCGGTCTTTTAGTAAAATTGTATAAACTGTATTTATTTTTAACTTAATTGTTTCTTATATTAGATCATTAAAATGACACGAATATATCTTTGATATACAAAATAGCTATCATTCAATAAGTGTCTATATTTTACGCAAGTCATAGTTTGTCAATCTGGAACGCGCGATCAACAGGGCACGAACAAAATAAAGGTAGTTGTATAATGTGCTTCATACTGGGATCCCCGTATGAATTTCGAACGCCTTCAGCGCTTTGATTTTAAATTATGAAATGTATGACGTTTATAGTGTGACGTCATTACTGTGACGAATCATACTCGTTTATCCCCAAAAGATGCCCTGCGATTGGAACACCCCAACACATGTGCATTATTTTTTGTATGTCAATTATCGTCTGATCCACCATCCGTTATTTAAAGCATGACAACGCAAAATCCCACCTTGTACAATTCTTGTTTCGTCGCCTTGGCCATTTCGGACATAGCCATGGTGTAGAAGCATTCAGAGAATATCGTACGTTGCATTTTGATTGATTTTCCATCTCGGGTAAGAATAAGATAACACCTGCCCGTCGACGCGTCCTTGGCGAACTTCATAAGAAACCCCGCCCCTGATTAAAAAACAAACTTAATGAAAACCTGAAGTCCTGATTTAAAAACAAAAACAAACTTAAGCCCTCGATTAAAAAAAACAAAAAACACAGGGACTTTATAAGAAATTCTGCTCCTATTTTTTAATTCAACTGTGAGTAATGTGGATGGAAATTGCGATGTCGAATCTTTAGCAAGCGTCGGCCGAGGAATGCTACCTTTTTCTGCGGCTGTTACTCCTCGTTATACAACTTAGCGTACATCCACACCTGTAACGAGGAAAATGCCACCTTAAATATCGCAACATGTCACATTTTATATTGCAAAATCTTTTTTATTTGTCGGCATGATCGTTCGTGCTTTATAAAATGACGTTTTTCTGGGCTCGTCAAAATCGTGGATTTCTGATATTGGAGGGACAAGAGGAATTTCTGTTGGTCATTTCCGATGTATTCCTGTTATATACTGCATAGGTTAACGCACGAAATCAACGAAAATTAATGTCGTACGAATAATTATTAATTTCAGTATCGGTCGCAGTGTCGTTTTGTTCTTCCTCCCTTTTTAGTCAATTGCGTTATGTTTTAATACACTTATTCGTATTCAGTTTTTGAGAAATACATGCAGCCTGTCGTTATTTATGTTTGATCAAATTGGATTAATGATAAGGATGCATGGTGTTCTAGGTTTGTCGTCGGGGGGGGGGGGGGGTGAAGGGGAGAAATTATCATATCAAGGGAATATAATTAATCAGTCTTAACATTTAAAAGCAAAACCTACATTTACACTATACAAATATATTATGCATTTTTATACATTTTATCAATTGCGGAATATGGTTTATAGATTCTAAATATTGTATAATATTTTCCTTTGCATTTGAACCAAGATATCACATTTCAAGCACGTTCGTACCCATCTCTGTTCGTACCTGCCGGGCCTGAAGCCAAACGTGTTTTGTTTCGTCATACACGGTTCCGTCTTCATCAATGCAATTGAAAAAGCCTCTATAATAGAAGTTTGAAAACAAAAACCAATCTTATAAACACACTTCGATTAAAATTCTGAAGTAATATAAGAGCCACGCTATAGGAATACGGAGCTTAATTCATATAATTAAGTTCCATCCCACATTAGTCTGTGGAGTCTACAATATTTCGTTTATAAGAAGTCTCTGCACAGCAAAAATTCAGTTATGGCTGAAAGAATGGTATCTTAATAGAATTTGCAGACAACACAGGCTAAAACATGCAAATAAGAGATGACACTTTATGGACATGCATTAAGTCCTGTTTTCCCAGAACGAGGTTCATTCAACAGATATAGCAAAAAACTCATCAGAAGATGATAAGCATATATCGTAGAAACATATAACAACACTAATTAAATATATACAAGTGTGCTTTTTTCCCCGCCGAAAAATTGTTTGGAGGGGATATAGTAACGGTATCCGTCAGTCTGTATGTGCGTCCGTCCGTCTGTGCGTCGTCTGAATCTTTTCTAGAGCATAACGCCAAATCTTTTCAATGAATTTTCTTTTAACTTAGAATATAAACAGATAGCAACTAGGAGAAATGAAGTTTCAAAGAACCATAACTTTATCTACCTTAGTTTTTGAACTATCTCCCTTGATATAATTTCAAAGTAAATTTTTGTCCGGAGCATAACTCTAAATCTGCTGAAGGGATTTACTTGAAACTAGAAATATAAACAGATGGCAACTAGGAGAAGTGAAGTGAACATGAACGATAACTCTTTCTGCCGTAGTTTTTGAATTATCTTCCTTATTTTATTTTATTTTTAATTTATAGGTTTAAATTATATTTAATTTTATTTTATATAAAATATTTAAGCTTTTCAATTTTCAATATCCTCATTTATCTAATTTAACAATAATATTGTAATTTGAACACTGAAGTATTCACTGTAAAATGAATCGATGAGTTTAACGAAAAATACAGTGATCAAGTAACTGATTATAATCTTCTTTCTTAATTACCTCCCTTTCTTTCATGTCAATATAGTTTATTCTCTACAGCATAACTCCAACACTATAAACTAATTGATCCTTAAAATATAAATAGATGACACAGATGCCATGTTTTTCAAATATTAATCTACTCTCTAAAACAAATGTTGTCATATAAGCAAAAACACATTTGGCTGGTTATGGCACTACTGTGACAAGCTCTTGTTAAAGTTGTGAACGCTTGGTGTCTCGTGATAATAATGAATGTTATAAATTCACCTGTCTAATCATGAAAGTCCAGAGAAATCACACAGGACAAACTCTTATAAACGACCGCGAGTATTGTATTCAAGATAAGATACCTTACCCGTATTTATCGTCGCGCGACTTTTTGCAACCAGAACTCCATACACCTTACCCATATTCATAGTCATGTGACTTGATCAACTAGAACTGCAAACATCTTACCCGTATTTATCGTCTTGTGAATGTGTCAACCAGAACTGCACA
Source organism: Dreissena polymorpha (assembly GCF_020536995.1). NCBI lineage: Eukaryota > Metazoa > Mollusca > Bivalvia > Myida > Dreissenidae > Dreissena > Dreissena polymorpha. The sequence continues at coordinate 65,663,001 of NC_068365.1, read as the reverse complement.
CATCTGGTCAGATCCTCACTTATCTCGTCGTAAAACTCTTGAAGTCTTTCCTCAGCCATCTGTAAAACCCCGAGTTTGAGTTTTTAATTTAAAAATAAATCCGATGTTTTACAAAGGGATTGCAAATGTTTGGAGTTTCATTATGCATATATACCGTTTAAGATACGACAATATCTTTCGTCTTATGTGTAGCTGATAACAATAGTCGCTCTACGCCGTATACAATCACGTGGTCTGCCCTACTTGCCGTTATCAGCTATGAACGACTTTACAATCGTGATACATCGACTATCTCCGGAATCCTCCGTAAGATAGTTTTATATATTAGATCGTCTTCTTACCCAGAGTGCCCGTTACGTATACATATATTATTTAGATGTTTTGTGTGTATATATCAGATACATTATTCAATATAAGTTTACATTGACAAAAACTGAATGAATCTAATATGTGTTCAGTATTTCGTTTACCGTTAAAACTTAAATGGATATTTACGAAACGGTAAACTACGCACACGTATCTGACAGGGGCATTAACTCCACAAAAAGGAATGGTATACACATTTCCCTTCTTTTAACACGATGTTTGACTTTACACGGATATTAAAATTGCATGCAAGAAGCATACACACAACTTATTATACATGAACCCGGCACCTGTAGATTGAAACACTATATAGGTCATTGATAAAACAATATAGTGATATGACAGTACAATGCATTATAAAATCCAAAGTGAAAAAGATAAGGTATTATAAACAAATTGCTAACTAACGTTGCAATATATCCATTTTAATCGTTTACATAATTTGCTGTATGTAAACGAATATATACTGCTTGAAAAGCGCTTTGACAGTTTTTTTTAATACTTATTCATATAATTAATAATAAAAGGATGTCCAATGTGAAATAATGGACTCAAACTTATTGGTGGATAATAACAAAACATCTTTAGAATTTGCGACTACTACTCAAAACGGTTCAAATCAACGGAACATTTGCAATGTCCATAACAAATGTTACATTACCATAAAAATGTATGCACATATATGTAGTGTAATACGTATATGTCGTACGCCATATAAATGCATAAATAATTTTGATATTGACAATTATACAATAATACAATACTTTCAAAACGTGAGCTTGTACGAGTGTGCTTAATACATGTATTTTATTTCGTTAACGTTCCCACATCATTATTGTACGTACTTTTCATGTACGAGTGTGCATAATAAATGTATTTTATTTCGTTAACGTTTCCACATCATAATTGTACGTACTTTTCTTTATAGTCATGGTACTCTTCACTACCCATCATAGGACAACTTAATTTAACGGTAACTTATGTTTCATGTCTGCTTTATAAACAAAATACTTACATATATAACAAAAACATAATTTACATATACATTTGATGTTTGTCTATTACTAATAGACTGTTGTATCATAACTGATCCATCTTTGTATTATGTATTATGTAATATTATGTACTATATATATTTTCCGTCAAACGACGTTACGTTATTGTATGACGTTGACGTCACTTACTTTGTATTTGTTTATATTAATGTGCTACTGATGAAGGCTATGACCGAAAAATGTTTAGTACCTAAGACATTTTAATAAACAGTGACGTGTTTGTACGATTTATTTAATTTTATTAATGTCTGCTTTGGGATTTAAGTTTTCATAAGTGTTAATCAATGATCGTATTGCCTATTTCGTATTAATTTGATATTTTAGATTGCTTTGTGATGTCAGTGCCTTCCGTAAAATATTTTATTAAAAAACTTTGTTTTCGGGAATTCAATATTGTTTTAAAGAACAATATGGACATTGAGCGCTTTGATACTAACAATCATCGTATAGCGTTGTAAGAAACGAGAAATCTAGATTCCCAACCACCAAGAGCTCGCACCAATAGCGTCCAAATATTAAAGCCGCGTTTAAGGAACAAGTGTCCCGACTTAATTGACCCGGAGTCTCGTCGACTTGACCTTAGATCTTTTGTATCTGATCTGAAGTCTTGTGTTTTAAGGCAGTAGCAAGCGGTCAATAAAGTATTGATCAGACCCGAAGTTATGGCTTGAGCGTTGATTTATCGTAACCAATTGGTCCCTAATCACATAGCCTGGAAACTTTATTAAAATATATATTAATTTTTGTTTTATTTTTTGTTTCATATGTGTTGCTCATATTTCTTGAAACCCGGAGCTCGAGCTATACATTACATGTACATTAGGACGGACAAATACTAATTATAGTTTATAGAGAAAAACATAACTAAAATATTAATTTTGGGGTCTTTGATCATAATGTGAATGATTTATTTTCAAATGCTTCATATTCAAGTTGGCTTGAATGTGTCTGTTTGCTTTGTATCACAGAATGTTTCGTTCACCAAATCGACAATCGCCCATCTCTTCTAGTTCGATTCCTGTCAATATAGCACGAGTGTTGCATAATTACACATAATCGCGTCACCTTTACTTTATAGCATATTGTTATTTGGATAAAATATAAGGTATGTATTTGTACAAATGTGATTGTTTAATTGAAGTAAAGTAAGTTAAAGCAGAAACGAAGCGGTGAACTGCTAAACTGTTAATTATGAAATCGAAAGTAGAAGTATGCAATGTATGTACATGTTACACACTGTGGAAATAAAAACGGTGTATATGTAGTCGTAAAATTCATTTTCAAGCAAGTAAGCCAAAATAAAATAATTAAGATAGTATTTTAAACCAAAGGACAAATGTGGCCCATGATAAACTGATAAGGTGAATTGTGACTTTTAATTTGGCCTTACTCGTGTTATCACGATTTTTGGCAAATATACACGATTGTGTCTGATAAAGAAGTCAGTGTTATTGCCTGGTTTTTGTGCTTGGGGATTTCCCTAATCATCAAACATGGACGTTTTATTAAAATGAAATATTAATATTGGTTTCATTTTTTTAAGTTCATATGTGTGGCTTTTAATTCTTGAAACCGGGAGCTCGGGCTATACGTTGCAGAAGGACGGACAAATACTAATTATAGTTTATAGAAAAAAAACATTACTAAAATATTAACATTGGGGGATTTGATCACAGTGTGAATGATATAAATGCATATTCCTCATATACAAGTTGGATTGAATGTGTCTCTTGTTCTTTGTATCACAGTATGTATCGTTCACCAAATCGACAATCGCCCATCTCTTCTATTTCGATTCGTGTCAATTTAGACTCAGTGTTGCATAATTACACATAATCGCGTCACATTTTCTTTATTACATAAATTATGTTATTGGAATAATAGATAAGGTATGTTTTTATGAAAGTGTTATTGTTTAATAGTAGTAAAGCCTTTTAAAGCAACGAAACGGTGAACTGCTCGACTGTCAATTTTGAAATCGAAAGTAGAAATATGCATGTGTGATCATGTTAAAAACTACAAATATAAACGTTCGCTTCGTAGTCTTCAAGTTACTTTGAAGCCTGTACACCAATATTAACTAATAAAAGTAGTATGTTTATACCAAAGGAAGAATGTGGTCCATTATACAGTAATAAGGCGGATTGTGACTTGTATTTTGACCTTAATCATATTATCACATTTGTTGGTAAATGCAGATAGTAAGCGATTGTGTCTGATTAAGAAGTCAAACTATTGCCTGATATTCTGTGCTTGGGGATTTCAACTTTGGTTACGACACGATACTGCACAAGGAAAAATACCAATGCTTTTATTGAAGTTAAACGATTTAAACGGCCACCGGAAAAACTTTGCGAAACCGAAATTTCGCAAACTTAAGTACCCTTTTTCTTAAAGATTTGCTACTTTGAGACATAGTATGCGATAAAAGTCTTATCGTTGATTAATAATTGGTTATTTTCACTCAAAAAACGCGTTTTCTTCACTATGAAATTTATAAGCAAAGTTGGGGTTCCCATGGGATTTTTGCATTATCCCATGGGATTTTCGATTTTCCCATGGGATTTTTTCTCCCATGGGATTTTTTTTCTCCCATAATTTGCAAATGGGAGAAAAATCCCATGGGATTTTGAACATTTTAAAAAACGTGTTTTATTTGCGTTTGCAAGTATTTTAACGTTATTTAAGGACTGTATATTGGTTTTATGCCAATTATATATAAAAATATATAGTAATAAAAAAATCCCATTTTAAAATGGGAGAAAAAAATCCCATGGGATTTTTTTATTTTGAGAGATTTATTCATGAAACTTTCAGAAACATCATATTTTATGAAATGATGAACAACTACGATATTTTAATGCGTTTAGTCGTGTTTAAAAAAAAACAAAAAAACCCATGGGATTTACATTTTTTAACCCATGGTATTTTTTCTCCCATGGGATTTTTTTCCAATGGGATTTTTCACAGTTTCGTAAGCCGAATAAGTTTCTTAATGCGAAAAACAACAATAAAGGAAATAATAATTATAATTTTGAATAATAAATTGAATAATATAAATAACATGAATATTTTTAAAATGAGTTACAATTAAAGGTTTATGCTAGTAGAACTTATCATTTCTTGTTCGAGCAGATGGTTGAGTCCAATTGGTGAGTATGCCAGCTTAGAACCAGTATAAATGCATCGCAGACAGACAACGCTGTCATACTGTACACACCGCTGAGTAACAATCTTTATTGCATTTCATTTTGCAACAGAAAATGAACTCCGTAGTATAATTGATCTTATATATGCCCTCTGCTTTTGAAAGCGTGCAACACATTAACATAACAATAAGTCCATGCCAAAAACTATGTGCAAATTCCATTCAAAGCTATATACACATTATAAAGGTCAGATGACCCGCGTCATGCGAAAATGGGTCTTATGTCATATGCGGCCAAAGTTGGTCCATCCTAGCTTGTCCAACCGTGCAGTCTGGTCAGGTACTACGCTGACTGATATATAAAGTCAAGCCATGATTCGTGGTCTCATATCCAAACTCGGTAGCTCCTGTGCGAAACTTTCACCGGAAACGACGGCACCGAGACGGGCGCTCGAACTTTGCGGATGCGCGTTATATGTTATATATAATAGCGCGATGTTTTTTTTCTTGCCTCAAATTAGTAAGCCCAATCAGCGTTTTATTGTGTTCTTTGCTTCTACTATTAACAAGAACTTCAACTGATACGAACATGAATTTTATTTTAATATGTTTATTTAATGCTCGGAAAACTCATTGTATATTTAGACTACTACTTATAAAACAAAGTCGGGTTTTCAACATCTGTTTTCGGCATATAAATTGTTATTCCAAACCAGATTTTACGCACTTTACTGTACAAAATACCGTTAGGGCCACCGTGGTTACTCATTAAAATCCAGAGGGCGAGAATGCGAGAACGCGAAAGTACGATGACGACAGTGCGACAATACGATAGCGACAATGCGTTCGTACGATTGCGAAAACGCGCTAGTACGACGACGACAATGCGACAGTGCGACAATACAATGGCGGCAGTGCGATAGTACGGGGGCGACAATGCGATAGTCATATCGTACTGTCGCCGTTGTATCATCGCAATGTCGCCATCGTTCTATCGCATTGTCGCCATCGTATTGTCGCACTGTCGCCATCGCATTTTCGAATTGCCGCCATCATACTATTGCGTTATCGCATTGGCACCATCGTACTATCGCACTGTCGGCTATCGCCATCGTATTGTCGCACTGTCGTCATCGTATTTTCGCACTGTCGTCATCGTATTATCGCACTATCGAACTGTAGTATTGTCGCCATCGTACTATCTCACTGTCGCCATCGTATTGTCGCACTGTCGTCATCGCACTGTCTGATTGTCGTCATCGTATTATCGCGTTCTCGTATTGTCGCCATCGTACTATCGCATTGTCGCCATCGTATTGTCACCCTGTCATCATCGTATTGTCACATTGTCGCCATCGTACTATCGCGTTCTCGCGTTCTCGCCCTCTGGATTTTAATGTGTAACCACGATGGCACTAACGGTATTCCGTAATACTGCTAAAGCACAGTATGATTAGGTCACTCCCAATGCTCAAATCTCTATGTCTATTTTAGTAACAACACATGTCTATGGAAGGATATTTAGGTAAAAGTTACATCATTCGTGGTGAATATTTACATTATGACTGATGCTTATTCTAATTTGCTTTATGACAATTCCAACATGCTTGTTGTCTATTCGTTTATACTTGATGATTGCTGCAACATTACATCATTCATGAATAATATTTACATTATGCGTGATGTTTATTCTAACATGCTTCATGACAGTTCCAACATGCTTGTTCTCTATCGGTTATACTTGATGACATGCTTGGTGACTATCCAATGTTTGTGTGTTCATTATTCCTGAAACCAGTCATAATCGGTTTTGCCACTAAGCGTCATTAACAACGGCAGTTGGCAACAGGCAGTAAGCAGAATGCAAGTTACTAAATTATGACATCAGGTGGCGCGCGTTTATTTTCCGTATGTTGAATAAATTACTTTTCGGAAAAAAAAGCGAAAACATCCGAATCATTTTGACTAGTAAACTGAATAAGCTGAATTAGTTCCCTTCGTTATATAATCTCCATTAAACTAAATACGTTCATTATTGCCATGAAGACCAGTAAGTTTACACAATGAATTGACTGCCGTGAATGTTTTTGATATTTGTAAGATGCAATTGGCACTCAAGAAATTATACATGTATTTTATTCAGAACATAACGGGGCTGATGTGTTGGAATTGTGGCCCTTCCCTAGTCCAAATAATTACAGTAGACGTAATCTACCGATGTGCATTGCATATCGACCTCATATTTATAAAGTAGCCCAAACCCCCATTGCCACAGACCTGTGCGTGAAACTTTCAGATTTCTCTAGTTTGTTTACCATGCTATAATTACAATTTCTATAAACACATATTTATCATTTTATGACTATATAATGTCTGTGGTATACAGAGAAACCTGAAAGTTACAAGTACTCGTGTCTAGTACTGTACAACTATTGTACTCCTCGTTGAGAAAACAACTACTTCATCTACATGTATTAAAATATCATAAAACATAATTTTCAATCAAGTTGGAAAAAATCAATAAATGAATGTCATATAAACAGGTCTGTCATGAACGTTGACGTCGCTCTTGGTTACCAGAAAAATTCCCACGCACGGATTTCAACCGTCATTGTTTACAATCAATTAAGTGCATAAGTACTTGAATTTGTATAGTGTTTTTTAAAAGTGTCCAGCTACAGGTGGTTAGCGTGTGGCTATAATATTAGTTAGTGAAAACATATTTTGGAATGATAAGTAATCATATTATAACGAAAAATCAACTTTTCTTAAAAAAAAATAAGTTAAATATATATTCAACAAGGTATCCAACTCGAAATCATCCGAAAACGGGATGCATCGTTTTAAACAGCCATTACTTCATCAATTTTGCAGCGATTTTCACGATCTTGGTCTTATTCAACGCAGAAATAAATTTCCTTTCTGGAAATGTATATGTCTTGCAATATTTTTACAAATACTGGGTCAACTTTTAAGAAATAACACGATACACAACTCGCGTGACCCAGCTGTGATCGATCAGACAGTATTCATGACTGAAATCTTCACGGGGAAATGGGCATTTTCCCTGCAAAGTTCACGAACCTCGATACCATAATTCAATAAAACGTATGAAAAAAAACATTCTTACCGTGCTTTCCGTAGAATTATGCATCAAACCTAACTGTCCAGCGCATTTTCAAACCTTTGTTTACATACATTTCAACCAACTGACATTTTAAACACAATAGTGATTTCATTGCTCCAATGCGGAGTTGTGTCTTTACAACTGGAGATTTCATTCATAAATACGGTCTGATCGATAACAACTGGGTCAAGCGAATTATGTATAGCTTTATTTCTTAAAATTTGACCCAGCATGTGTAGAAATATAACAATATATATACATTTCCTAAAAGGAAATTCATTTCTGCGTTGAATAAGACCGGGTCATGAAAATCGCTGCAAAATTAATATAGTAATGGCTGCTCAAAACGATGCACCCCGTTTTCGGATGATTTCGAGTTGGATACCTTGTTATATATAAAACGGTAGTGATTTTTTTTTTATATAGAAAATTTGATTTTTCGTTTTAATATGATTATTTATCATTCAAAAAGATGTTTTCACTAATTATTATCATAGCCACACGCAAACCACCTGTGTGTCCAGCACGTGTGCCGGGAGAACAGGGCTTAATGTATTTTTTGTTAAGCTCTATAATATTTATATCCAATCTGTATGAAAAAATGTCGGTGAACATTATTCCGGTGTTAATTTTTGAAAATATTGAGGCATTCGTTAATTATGGATCTAAAACGGAACATTAATCCGCAAAAAAAACACCGGGCATATTGCATATTAGATCGGACACATGAAATTATTTCGAAAGAAAGCAATAAGAGTTTCAATTCTACATGAGTAAGTCTCGCTGTGCACGATTACGCTCTTACTGCTCGTATATATTTGACTCTTGGCAAATACCTAGTGTTTTATTTTGCTTAATCTAAATTGTGTCAGGCATCTATATGTACTTAAAGCAGCATGACCAACAGCTCTTTCATATGTGAAAGAGATTGACACGAAATACCTACCCATCTATAATAAAGTTTATATGTGCACTTCAATATTATAGTTTTAAAGCATTTTATGTGGTGCAATATAAAAGTACTCTAGTAAGTTTGAAATTATGTAATCGATTTCCTCTCAACATACATGCAAAGTTCCAGATAACTTTTTCAGCAAAATCTTGGTTTACACTCTATAATAATCCAGCCTTAAAGTCTATTATTAATTCTTATTTTTCAGGTAAATATAATTTTTGGCACATCCGCATTTAGGTTTATAGTCTAAGAAGAGCTCATGACAATTGCCGGGTTACAGCAGACTTTTTGCGATAAAAGGACCAGATAATGGAAAACGTTCGGCTTTTCGACTGTTGTAACGATTGTCTGTTATTCATAATAACGTTAAAGTGCTGTTGATTTCATAATTGTAATGAGGGCCTAGACAAGTGGGAACTCATTGATAAAATGTTTACATTATATACATTGATATTGAGTTTTACGCATGATCACACATTTTGAATTCTTATTTTATTTTTCCAATGTGTAACCGTACGCACAGAATTTAAGTCTACTTTTTTACTAAATTTAATTCAAATTTTTACGACTTTAAGCGTCTTATCTGGAGCTCTGCATACATGCATTAGTAGCATATATTGACATATATCCATAGACTTTCTTTGGTTATTGAAGGTAAATTACTGTACAAAAATTATGGTTAGTCATTAACCAAAAAAAAGTTAAGTCTACAAACACGCGGTTAATTTCGGTTCAGTAGCAAATATCTTACAAAGGTGCGCAACTTCTCCTATAACATAAAATTTCCGTTATACGCCGTACATTTCCGTAGTCCTCCGTAGCATTTCGGAATGACTGTCAATTGACATCATTGTATCATGCATGATAGTATGTTGCTTTGTGCTTGGGTGAAACTCACATCTTACCATCGCGTTAATTTATTAAACGCATTAATATTTGATTTCATTATGCACTGCGCCTATTGCACAAGTCTCTCTGCACAAACCAACATACACATATGCAGCATGCAATTAACGAACAAGAATGTTGCATCTGTACACATGCATGATACCATTAAGCAGAATGTAAATAGACATTGGACATCAGGCAAGATGTAAGTGTCATCAAGCATGAAAAGGTGTCCACATACTAATTGAAAGTACCATCAAGAATCATGACACAGTCACAAAGAAGGATGTAATTTTTACCTAAATACCCTTCCATATTTGTCGGCACTGTGTGTTTGCTTAATTTCACTGAAGAACGTCTACTGTTAAATCTTACCAAAAAAGTGATAAATAAGACTGAGTAGCAATTTTTTCGGCGTTGCTGTTTAACGTCAAATTTGGCCTTTCAATGAACTTCTTAAAAGCCCATTGAATTTCAATGAAGAAGTTTCCCGCTTGTAGGTCCGAATGAATTAAATCAAATTTTGCAATTGGCAATTTGATAGAAATCCCCATAAAACATTGCACATAGCTTTCTGAAATAAACAGGCCACATTGAACGCATTCACGATATCCAACAGCTCTCTTTGCAAAGACCTATCTAGTGTTTCTTGGCCGTGTAAGATCTATAATTAGAACATCGTCACCTAAACATCTACTAATAGAAGAGCATATTTTGGGGAAACAAATTCAATAAGAGTATAAAACGTCCACGATCAATATTGTGTAGTTTGTTAAAGATATCACGGCAGTAAAAACATAGCACTTTAAAGAGACCACAATCTGGTACATTTGGTCAATTGTTGCGTCCGTGGCGGACAATACATTTTTAAAAAGAAAGCGTACACAAAAGCAAACACAAAGTTCTTCGTAAGCTTGTTTTAATCTTAAAAACACATAATCGACAGTCATTCCAGTCAAATACAATACTAACAGTCAGCACTCTAGAGATCAAAATTGCGGATATAAATATTTAATTCAGGGATATCAAGTTCGAATTCCGGAAAAAATAGCCGGTAGTCTGGGGCATTAGGTCCCTTACAGGGATAAAAGGTAAATCCCCGCCCGAGCCGTAGCTAATTGATTTATTGTAGTCTTTCTAGTTGCAATTTCTGGTGAGTACAATGCGGAATATTACGGATATTTGCAACATGTCGAAGATTTTCGGAAAGTAGCGAAGAGGTTTTCGTCAGTTAATATTCATTTCCCTGCCGGCCGCTAACTTATCAGAATCAATAAAAAAAGAAACAGGAAAAATCGGTACCGATCGCAAATTTCCGGAATTCCGATAAAGCTTCAACATAATTTGTTCTCAAATGATCGCGTACTCGAACGAATCTGTCCCTACGCCTCCAACTCCCTTTAAATCTCATCGGACGTACATTGATCTCAAAATCTATCCTTGACGACTCAAATCATATTTCCTGAATAGTTTGGCCTATTGACGTCCCTGTAATTATAACAATGGTCTTTTGGATAAACACCGCTAAGTTGTTGCAATATAATAACCGTTTAAAATAGTTACCGGTTTTCATTTAATAAAATGATTAAGTCATATTCGAGATTTCAGCGATTGCCAATATTTTGCTTTTGTTTCTCATAAGCATATGGTGCTTGGTATCTGCTATTGACTCCTATGTAGATTGCAAATATTACATAACCCTTACAGCGGCCGAGCGCAGATATCTGCACTTGGCCGCTAAAAAGAAAAATCTTTGCGCATTAATTTAATTCAAATCTCATTATCATAATCAAAATCATCATCATCGTCGTCGTCGTCACTACTACCACCACCACCATCATCATCATCATCATCATCATCATCATCTTCTTCTTCTTCTTCTTCCTCCTCCTCCTCCTCATCATCATTAACAACAACAGCAACACCAACTTAACATCATCATCAAACAACAATAAACATCGGTAGCATACAATGTGCTTCATCAACCATACATAATTATATGCGTTAAAACACCATAATAGAACAGCATGAATGAAGCTGTCTATTACTCTTTTATATTTCCTATACCAATATTTTTTTCGTTAATTGAAGGACTAGTTGAAATCTTCTATAAAAGCCCTCCCCCCAAAAAAAAAATAAAAAAAAATAAAACATAATAATAATGACCCTAGCAAACAACAATAAACATAGGTTAGTTAGTATACACTGTGCTTTAGCAACCATGCATAATGAATGTTTATGACTTCGGACCGTTGTGATCAAATTTAAAAAAGCAAGATGGTATGTATGCGGCACACAACACATAGATAATTATAGTTTTATACCTTAAACGTAGTTCATCAAAATAAAGATAAGTTATTATGTATGTAATACTTAAATTAGGTTTATAACGTATGCATATTTGTCTAAAACTTGTGAAATGTGATTCGTAAGCCGACGACAACATTATCATTCGGACCCTTCTCCCCACCTAACAATCGAAATTAAACACCTCAGGAGATCCCGATCTTATCAATGAATAAACCGGTTCAATGATGTCAAGTCAAATAAAACATACTATTACTATCCAAATAAATATCTATCAAAAAATGTAAATTGATATACCTACTTAACTAAAACTAAACTTAAACGATTAGCAAGAAAAATATATAAAGAAGAAGCAGGCAAAGTAGACAAATTAATTGTAACATATGTTTTCTCAGTCTCCCACTGTTGAACAATATAAATAGTATTTATCGCCACCCCAAAAGGGATCTTTATCACACGTTTGGCTCAACTAATATATAATTGTGACAGGACAAACTGTCAACAAATACCTTGTTAATGTTTTATACATAACTCCAATCAAAGGTTAACTTCCAAGGAAACTGCGGCATGTTAAAACTGTTGATTATGACAAAATGTGGTTTAGTACAAATCAGTACAATAGCGTCTGTAATGTGGCCTATACTAATCCAGTTAAATAAAACTTTAATCGCAGAAAAGTTAAGATTCTTTACACCTTTAAAGGGGCCTTTTCACAGATTTTGGCATTTTTTTTAACTTATTCATTAAATGCTCACAAATATCATAACTAAAACGAAAACTTACGAATCTGAAACAACTTTTTTCAATTTTGTCAATTTACCAAAGCGTGAAAAGATCCCTTTAAGAAAATATATATAACAGTTCTTTCCTGTTTTAACAAAATGATACATTTAAAAATAAATTATGAAGCATCGCTAGCAATATTAGAAAGAGAAGTAGAAGGAGAATTATTATCAATAGTAGCAGTAGCAGCAGCAGCAGCAGTAGCAGCAGCAGCAGCAGCAGTAGCAGTAGCAGAATCAGTAGCAGTAGCAGTAGCAGTAGCACTAGCAGTAGCAGTAGAAGTAGCAGTATCAGTAGCCGTATCAGTAGCAGTAACAGTAGCAGCAGCAACAGCAGCAGAAGCAGCAGCAGCAGCAGTAGCAGTAGCACTATCAGAAGCAACAGCAGCAGCGGCAGTGGCAGCGGCAGTGGCAGTGGCAGTAGCAGTGGCAGTAGCAGTAGCACTATCAGTAGCAGCAGCAGCAGCAGCACTGGAAGCGGCAGTGTCAGCGGCAGTGGCAGTGGCAGCGGCAGCGGCAGTGGCAGCGGCAGTGGCAGCGGCAGTGGCAGTGGCAGCGGCAGCGGCAGCAGTAGCAGTAGCAGTAGCAGTAAGAGTAGCCGAAGCAGTAGCAGTAGCAGCTTTTTGCTTTTTTGTTTTAGAAGTGTTTGTCGTATGAGAAGAACGCAAGGAAGACAAATTAATTGTAACATGTGTTATCTTAGTCTCCGTTGTAGTAGTATTTGTTGTATCTACACAGCCATTTTTCAGTCACCTGAGAGACATGTTTTTATAAGAGATTTAATTGTGGACCAATACATCGTGTATTAATATCAGTGTACCCACTGGGACACCACATGGGGCGAGGATTAACAGATAAACTAGGCCTTCAATTAATTATGCGCCTAGAGGCAAACAATACTATAACTTACTGATAATTTTAGGATTGGGATGTGTTTGTATCTTATTTGAAATTAGCTAGCTTAATTCAAAAACTAATTATAGCCTCAATATTATCACAAGAACATCATCACATATTCATTGTGCAATATATAATCATATCTCCATCACAATATGCCAGAGCGTTAGTATTTATTGTGCATACATATCCTACAGCAACATTTACAAAACTTATTACAAACCAACCGCTCAAGCTTTAATTAAGATTGATTTCAATTTATATTATGACATACATTAAAGATCACTGTCAATTAATTAAAAAATAGCTTGATGCTTCGTACTCAGCGATTTAAATAAAAGAAACGTTGCGTACACATTAATTGGGGTTAATAAAAAAAGTCTGCAATTAAAATAATCAAATTTAAATAATACTAGATTTAGTTTCAAATTGTCGCTCAAAAATGTATCAGTTATATCAGTTACTAGGGAATCGATTTGTTTAATCTCCGCAATCCAATAATAATTATGGTGTTTGTATGACAAATTAATAGCTATTCGTCATTGAATGTATGATACTCATAAAAATATTGAAACAATAACCACAACAACAACAACATATGTGATTATGTATATATCTTCTTCAAATACTCTGTGTCATACTTTCAAAATTATCCTCATAAGATTCATAATAATAAAATAAACACTATTGCAATCTTAGTAAAAACCAACTTAGCCGTTATGCTAATGATTTTATGTTCAGTATGCGTGTACATTTTAATATTATATAACAACAAGTGTTCACAAATACCTATGTTTAATAAATATTAAAAACATGAGAACCAATGAAGGTATTTCATTTTAATAGACTAGTTTTACCGTGTGCGTACATTCATATAAAATCTTTTGAAAATCACACTTGAGATAATGTCTTTAGGTTTTGCTATTTCTAATCGATTTAAACACCATAAAACCACCGTATTTTCTCTTACATTCTAAATTTTCTTACATTTCCTTTTTAAGCCAAAATATTTATGTTTTCATGATTCTAAATTTTCGGACATACGGATTTTCGTACAGTCAGTTAAACAGCGCTATTTTATCAGATTTTGACCCTGTTTTTGCTTATCTGATGACCCTTCGGTCATGCATTTTTACAATCGGATTAAAGTAATAAAACAGAATCATGCCTAAGGGCAATCGACCATTACATTTGCGTACTTGGGTAAATTACCCTGTAAACCTCTAATAAGCAATGGTTCCTTCCAACAGCGTTTGAAATGATATCGTATTAAGAAAGCCAAACGTTTATTGTTTTTACTTTTTATATATTATTTCAGTTGATTGCAAAGCTGTTAAGTTGCATTTTTAAAGTAAAGAACGAAGGGAACAACACAATAAAATTATGTACACTGATGTATTATTTCTACTTCAATTAAATAATTGACAAACAAACATAACACACTTGTCTCTAAATATTTTTCGTATTTAAATTTTCCAACACGAAAAACAATATCTTTAAGTGAACGGAAACTTATAATTATTACGGCATATAGTAAAAGCAGAGTTGTCTGAACCATAAGTAAAATAAAAAATAAAAAATGACACAGCTTATTTTTCCCTCAAGTGTTAATGATAATATGGATAAACAATTAAAAATACATAAAGTCAATTGTGTTGATTACTCGTTATTGAAATATTGCAATGCCAATTATAAGACATCTGATTAAAAACAAAATGTATGGTGGAATACCTAATCTGGAAATACAAACTAATGATACTATTAATGCAAAAACAACAATCACATCTTTTCAAGCTTAATCAGAAAACTGCTACAGCTTTGTATTAACAAACATAAATATGTTTGTGCTTATAGATTTAGATAAACTTCAAATCTTTAAGCGTGCTATGAATTGAATATAATTTATATTTAAAAGTTTTGCTACTCTGTTGATAACTAGCAACAGCAAAAAGGAAGATACCATTTTTATCATCTAATTTTATTTATATTTCATTGTTTATTTGTTTATGATCACAAGGATTGTTTGGATAACAGAGTGTGTCTAGATATACCGGTACCCTTAAAAATATTTTTATGAATTGCAATTAAGCGTAGAAATTAAACAGGCCCTAATACAGACACCATTTTTATCGGAATGCGATCATAGTTTCAATAGCAACTCGTAACGCTTTTTGGATTGAATGTGTAATGACTACTTTTAGCGACAAATTGACTTGGTCAAATACTGCATCTTAAACGGATAAATAAAATTGAAACCATTTATTTTCAATATTATCAACATTATTATTTAGTTATTAATACATTAAGCAGCAAACTCTATTAATCAAAAAGATTTGATATAACATCCGAATTCACTGCAAAAATGAGCTGAGCGATAGGTTTTACGGTTGTTGAAATTGTTCATGATGAGAATGACGATGACGACGATGATGACGATGACGACGACGAGGAGGAGAACAACGACGATAACAATGACGATGATGATGATGATGATGACACTGATGATGATGATCACGACGATGACGACCATAACGATGTTGTTGGTGATAGTGACGATAATGCTGCTGCTGTTGCTGATGACGATGCTGCTGCTGATGATGCGGTGGAGGCGGAGGAGCAGGACGAGGACGAGGGCGACGACGACGACGACGATGATGATGATGATGATGATGATGATGATGATGATGATGATGATGATGATGTTGATGATAATGATGATGATGACGATGATGATGACGATGATGATGACGATGATGATGATGATGATGATGATGATGATGATGATGATGATGATGATGATGATGATGATGATGATGATGATGATGATGATGATGATGATGATGATGATGATGATGATGATGATGAGATGATGATTATGTTGATGATGATGATCATGATAACGTTGATAACGATGATGTTGATGAAAATAACGATACTGTAAGTAGTAAATTAACTCATTAATTGTTATTATAATACACAAGCACATGCTAATGGATCTGTATCCGCAGGCGGTCAAATGAAAACTCACTTGGTATAAATATGAAAATTTGAATCAAAATATCATAATGCGGAGTGTTAAAATGTGTTCAAATCTAGCGAAATTGTTGCAGTACTTTTCTACCGAAACCAATGCTTAGCCCAGTTATTTTAAAAATAATTTCAAAATACCACGATACACGTCAATTGGCTAACAAATACATTTGTAAGTTTAACCTCACTCAAAAACAGTATTTATTGAAGACAGGGCGTCAACAATGTCCGAGTTTCTTCAACGTAGCTTAAGTACCTAAAGTACCTTTCCGTTTGATTTATCGCAGGATCCTGGGTCCGCACCCACAGTCTTTTAAAGTGTCTATATTAAAAAAGATAATAATTGTTGTTTGTAATAACCTTTGACAGCTCATAAAAACATGTAAATCCTCAATTCGTAGAGTTTCAGTATGATTTCATTTATTTAATAAATAAAGACGGTTAACATATTTTATACACACATATATTAGTAGCTATACGCCATATAACATAGGACATAATGAATATTATAAATCAAAGCGCTGAAGGCACTTTAGTTGTTCGCTGTTGTCGTCCTTGATTAGCTTGTTCGCATTGCATATGCTTATCATTGTGCACAGGCTAATCTTATTTGACGTGCATTAAGCCTCGTTTTCCATGAAAGCAGCCAATATGTGCATATTTTAATGATAAACACTAGACTGGCCAATGGCGTTTACAAGCTGGTATATACATTCACTGCTAGAGCAGAATCATTTGTCGTCTGCTGCAGACAGGCAGTGGTAATCGTTCCTAGCAGAGTGAGTTGTGGTTCTTGCCGTACTTAAGTCTTCTAAGCACCTACTGATTTGCATGTATTACCCATTCTCTTGAAACGCCGACTAATAAAGTGCGATAAACCGCCTTTAAAGCACTTGGCACATTAACAAATAAGAACATTCCACACCAAACCGAGAACCGACGTCTTTAATCGCGAAACTATTACCAGAAATTGAATACCGCCAGAAACAACAATGAGCTCACTTCGATTAAATATAAATACACTATATTCATTGCGTCCTAAGCAATCAAACATATCAACCGAAAATACCAGCGAATACAGTATTATATATGACATCGATCTTATATATCGCCTCAGACATGCGAGAGCGCCACGATGAGTGAAGAGTGTGTGTATGAGAGTTTGTTTACAGGTCCTACTGGCCTCTTCACGAGATTTGTGTAGCCCGACCTGAATGATGAATGTTTTTTTGTTTTTTTTAAATCAGAGTTTATTTACAGGTAATTAAACTCTGATTTAAAAAAAAAAAAAAAAAAAAAAAAAAAAAAAAAACATTCATCATTCAGGTCGGGCTACATGAATGATGAATGAAATGGATGTAGTAACAGTTATATGAACACGATATATCCGTACCAATATCCATGTGAGCATATACTAATAATAATTAATTTTTTAATCGCCATAAGCTTGAAAATAAACGTAAATAGATACAACAAAGACCAATTCGGAGACTTAAATTTTTTTAAATTACCTCCCCTGCAATAGAAAATATATATGGAGACTCGCATTCTATGGAATATCAAAATCTCAATATATCTTTCTCCGAATTTTTTTCTGGTAAAAATCATCTTAAATTTAGCTGTATATTCGTATGTAATTAATTAAACAAGAGTTATAAAAAGGCATCGCAAAAAATATCGCGTTTTACTTGAATAAGTTACCTCCCTTAAGCCTATCGGAATATCAAAAATACGTATATATACAAAACGCGTTCCTTGCATAAGTGATAATAAAGCGCGTGCCCGTGCCACTCGTCCTCCAAATACTTACTAAATATAGTACAACGTATCTACAATCATTGCGACTAACTCATACCTCAGTAAATAAGTAACCAGGATAAATATACGTTTAGGTAATTAAGATATAAAACATACATATAAAAATTTACATGTTCCCTGTCTGCCGAACCCGATCCATGGACTATAGCCACAAGAGGTTTCTATGTACCTATGTAGCCGGATTGCGCCCTCAGAGCGCCCAACACCGACACATCATTAACGTGCAAAATGGAAACTTTCAACTGTCCTTTCACTTCATACATAAGCCATTGCCGATCTTCAATGATCGCTTATTTCCGAGAGATGCATTTTATTTTTTTCAAACTTCGAATTTTGATATATGTTTAACTTATTCATTTAGATTACATTATTTTCAATATAAATAATGACTTGATCCAATTATCATCTGAAAAATACGATTTCGCGATTTCTTCAAAGATCGAGCGAGGCCTTTTTACCTGTTTACTTATATATATTTAATTTAAGGTTACACAGATGTAAAGTTGTCGTGGCCGAGTGGGTAAGGCGATGAATTGAAATCTTTGGGATTTTCCCGCGCAGGTTCGATTCCTGCCGACATCGCATACTTTTTTGCGACGCGTTTTATTTCTTTCTAACGTAATTTGATTTAATATAGCACATAAGCTATGTTTATTGTTAAATATGTTAAAAATTGTATGCACATCCTTCAATTTTAAAATTAAAACAATGTTATGGCTAAATTGATTAATTTACTGCTGAAAATACGAATGATGCATGTTGCATTTTTATTTTTATTTCAAAAAGTAAATGGTAAATCTGTCTATTTTTTGGTATTTTTGCTGTATATAGTGTTTCTATAAAAACTTAGTTTAAAATATAACTTAAATGATACTATTTTGAATTTTATGACACTTTGTTTTTAACCGACCCAATTTTTTACTTGGCTGAAATCACTTACATATCATGGCGCTATTCCATAGATTAAAATTTGTAAAAAAATAAATGTTTGTAAAAGAATACTTATTTCATCTTGTTTAAACTTTAAACACCTTTACTGCATCTGTACACACCAACTGCATGCCCATATTTGGAAATTTGAATGAATTATGAAACTTTTATATACCCCAGGGGTGAAAATAAACTGGACAAAAGCCGAGCGTGAGGGGGTTTTGAAAAAATCGGTTTATTTTTTTTAAGCATGGAAAGCTACATACAAATTTGCTGTAGTTTAGTGAAATGATGCGGATTAGGAAATATTAATTAAATTATATTTGGATATGTGCCCATTAGAGGTGCGCAAGCTTAAAAAGGTAGAATTACCGAAATTCCCGTTCTTCCACACGTTGTAGCAATGGATCGGGTATTGAACACGATCACGTGTGTATTAGCACCCTACTGTAGTCCCGGCGGGTTATCAACTGCAACAGCCTCACCAATACCCGGTAAGCAACCAGGGGAATATCATATGAAAAAGAACTATCATGCATGTTTGATTTGTTAAAGTGTGGTCACAAAATTTCCCTAACTGCCGATGTCGGCTATAATTTCGGTATAAACATGCAAAGAAATTAAACATATTATAATGTTAATGCCGATATGTTATTGGACATTTTGTATGTCAAATGTTCATTATTTGTATTAAAGTTAAGACGATTGTATTGAACACGATACACGTGTGTATTAGCACCCTACTGTAGTCCCGGCGGGGTTATCAACTGCACCAATACACCGGTAAGCAACCAGGGGAATATCATATGAAAAAAGAACTATCATGCATGTTTGATGTGTTAAAGTGTGTCACTAAATTTCCCTAACTGCCGATGTCGGCTATAATTGCGGTATAAATATGCACAGAAATTAACATATATATAATGTTTATTGCCGGTATGTTATTGGACATTTTGTATGTCAAATGTTCATTATTTGTATTAAAATTAAGACGATGCTTATTTGCCAGAAAGCGTTTATTTCAAATTCAAAACAAGCAATAATCATACATAATACCAAAATATAAAACTAACAAAATGACAACACTCTCGCTTAACGCAACGTTCAGAATCACGCGCACTTAACAAAATTATTGCAACTAATGCAAGCTGTAATTAATATGTGACTACTTGCTATACAACCAGTATCATGCGAAAATTGATCTATTTAATTGTGGTTCCCTCTTTGAATTTATGTTGCCTGTCGACTTTTAGAATAATGTGTCAGTAAGAAATGTATTGCTTGCTCTACAACCAGCATCATGCGAAAATGGATCTTATTTAATTGTAAATCCCTCTTTGAACTTAAGTTGTCAGTCGACTTTTAGAATAATGTGTCAGTAATAAATTTTTTTCTTCAGTTTCACATGTTTTTTTTAGAAAATTTAGTGAAAGATGCAAATGTGTCTTATTTATTTTTTTCTGTGTCTTCAATGTATCTTATTTATATGTGACTGCGTGCTTATTTTTTTTTCAAGAAATGAAAGATGCAAATGTGTCTTATTTTAATTTTATCCATGTCTTAAATGTGGCTTATTTATATAAGATAAAATGATATACTGCCAGTGTCATGCAAAAAAGGATCTAATTTCTTAATATCCACATTCACGCTTTGTTCTTTATTAGCACCGTCTTTAATTAGGCTATCTATTTAAAGTACAGATTACTGTGAACTTAATAATTGTGCAACGGTGATGTTGATCCATTATCGTTGTTAATTTAAAATGTAGACAACAAGTTAGCAATTAATGAAATCAGTTATTTGGAAGTAAATCTAATTTTTTCTGTACAGTAGCCAGGTGGATGTGTATTGAGCGGATAAGATAGGGATCACCACAACAAGTTTCTAATACACAGTATAGACTTCCCTATTATTATTACCTGATTGGAATAAATAAAGTGTTAAAGATCATTTCATGTGAAAGCAGGATTTCTGACATAATTTCAATCGTTTTGCTTTTATACACAATTTCATGGAACAATGAATATATTGGCGCGATGGAACACAATTTATAAATCAAGCTGACAGTATAGTATCATTTTTTAATTATGTGTAATTTAATTCGCATCTCTCCCCTTAACTCGTTCAATGACACGTGAACTTATATCAATTATAAAACATCACGTGCATCATTAAATATTTTTTTTTAATTATGAAAACATATATGTTCTACATGGTTTTGTTTGTTGTTTTTTTTCTCAACCAGAGAGACATTATAAAACATTGTTATATATAAAGCGCTTTACTTTTCTACATTACATAAAGATATATCGATTTTTTTGTTAAGTGTACGTGCTTGACATATTTATAAAAGGCAGTGTTTATTTTTGTAATAAATCGAAAATTGACATTTAATTTGATGCAATCCACATTGTTTAGCGGCCAAGCGCAGTATTCCGCTCTCGGCGGCCGATGGTGTATTGCAATATATACAATGAAAAGCTGGGTTTCTGACATAATTTCAATCGTTTTGTTGACGCGGAAGTGCTTTTTGGTGGCCAAAATACTATTGTTCCCTTTATTTAAACCTAAATCAGTATTTTTTTTTACTTGAAGGTTTGTACAGCGGGGATTTCGGTACCGGCGCGGGTTTATGTGCTTGTTAAGAATTACCGAAATCCCCGCTAAGAGGCAACATATTATCCTGATTTATGCTTTGATTAACATTGATAACTAAATTGCAAAGTGTAGCATATTGTAAATAGGTAGTACGATATCATTGTTTCATCAGATTTGTTTGGAAAAATACTTTCTGAAGACTTATTATTACTATGTCATGTAATATTTACATATACTTTTGTGTAACCAATGTTTTAAATAAATTTTACCTTTTTTACATTCGTTTACACATTTTTCACATTAATAAACTATTTAATAATGGAAACAATATTCTGATAAGAGTGTTTTAAATGATTAACACTAATATGATTGTGTACAAATCAACATTAATGCAAAGCCAAAACCCAAACATAATGACATATAGACCCTTTAAGGCGTAATATGGGGGATTGGCGTAAACAGGTGGTTTCGGCTCTGGGCGTACGAATGTAGCAGTACCGAAATCCCCGCTAATTATTTTCCAAAGAAGTAACCGAATGGGAGATAATACATGTCACTGGTTGCTAATGAAAAAAAAAACACTATAATAATTTGGTGACA